>NW_022158392.1:0-199449 GCF_006535985.1 Synchytrium microbalum | reverse complement strand
GCCTCCTCAACGGGAGCAGCAGGTTCTTCAACAGCTTTTTCTTCGACAGCCTATTGGAATCAATATCAGCTACCCGACACAAGGCTATAAGCCGAGGGAACTTACTGGAGCAGCAGCTTCAGCTTCAGGGGCAGATTCATGGTGGCCAAAGACACCAGCAAGTCCAGCACCAGCGGCAGCGAGACCTCCAATACCAGCAACACCAGCAATACCAGCAATAGCACCAGTACTCAAACTGTGGTGTTCAGCCTATACGATGATGTCTTGTAAACGATCTGATAAAAGTATTTGAAACTCCAGTGATCGACTTACAGTTGGAGCAGCTTCCTCCTCAACGGCCTTCTCTTCGACGGCTGGGGCAGCTACCTCCTCAACAGGGGCAGCGACTTCTTCTACCGGGGCAGCTACCTCCTCAACGGGTGCAGCTTCCTCAACAACTGGCTCTTCAACCTTTGCAGCTTCTTCGACTGGAGCAGCTACTTCCTCTACTGGGGCAGCAACTTCTTCTTCGACTGGAGCAGCAACCTCCTCGACAGGTGCAGCTTCCTCGACAGCCTTCTCTTCGACTGCTGGAGCGGCTTCCTCCACAGGTTCTGCGACTTCCTCGACCGGTGCAGCTACTTCTTCTACAGGAGCTTCTTCGACGGCCTTTTCTTCAACGACTGGAGCAGCTTCCTCGACTGGAGCAACTTCAGCGACTGGTTCAGCAACCTTTTCTTCGACAACCTATACAAAGAAATTCAGTTAAATGTGTTGTGGGGGACAAAAAAAAATACAAACACATACAGGTGCAGCAGCTTCAACGGCTGGGGCAGCAGCAGCTTCAGCAGCTGGGGCAGCAGCCTTGGAAGTATGAGGCTTGATTAGTAACTTTGAAAGCTTTACGGCTTCGTCATCAAGGATACATACCGAGTCGTGATGTAAGACAGCAGCAATACCAGCACCAACGGCGGCAAGACCACCTACGCCAGCAACTCCGGCAATAGCGCCGGTACTTAATCCATGAGAGGACTATTGTAAATTGCAGGCTTTGAGTAAAAGTTGACCTTCCACGTCATCACCAGCCACAAGGACTCTTTTGCATCCAGAATTCCATAATGGAGAGCGATTATTCTGCATCAGTCTTCATCGGAACGATCTATACACGCATCCCTTCCTTCCGTCCTCTCGCTTTGAAGCCCCACCCCAAACCCACACAACAAAAAAAGAAAACCACCAAACATCGAACACAACTAGTCTTTACCTCAACAGGCTTCTCCGCAACAGACTCGAGTGTAACAGGAGCAGCCTAAAATATCGATTGAATCGAGAGAAATGCAGTGAGGCTCCACACAATAAGTCCGAGCGAGCGAAGCAATCCTCCAAACTGCATACGTACAGCAACAACTGGTGCTTCCTTGGAGACAGATGCCTCAGCAATATCCCTGACCTACATAATCCATTACAACGTTAGCGATTCAACCAGTGGTTTTTTGCATCAAAATCATTTTTTGTTAAGTGGAACAGCAATCCATGCTCCACTTGTGATTAAACCGAGGATAAGACGAATGCAGTGGGTAATCGTACCTCGGAAACGGGAGCGTCGATCTTGGCAGGTTCAGCAACTAGTGAGCTCTCTGATAAGCCCGTAAGAGGTGGTATTTTTGGTGCATCATCTTGTAACTTTTGGATTTGTGCACTAATTGGAGTGACGAGCGGAACTGCATCTTGCTTGTGCAGATTGGCAGGAGGAGTCTCCTCAGTCGAACAGCATCCACCCATGTTTCTTGTGATTAGAAGTTCTTATAAGCGATTATGCTGTCTGTTCTGTAATAGATGCTTCAACCACCGTGAGCTTTTTCTGCAAATGACAAAACTTCCTTTTCGCCTTTCCCAAAAACAGGCTTGGTTAGCTGATATAAGAGGTAAGTTTACTAATCCGGTATGCTACCAACACAGCTCAACGAGTTGCTGAAATTAAACGATCTCTCGCTGGACCTATGGACGAAACAAACCTAGCGGTCGCTCAAATGAGCGTGAGCACAATCAATCTAGAGCCATACAAGGACGAAAGCCAGCTCCAAGCTATCATGTCCCTCATAGAAAACGATCTGTCAGAGCCCTACACAGTTTTCACGTATCGATACTTTATGCATCAGTGGCCTGATTACTGCTATCTCGTAAGTTTCACGTATTATTGGATGATTGGGCATGTTTTGCTACCTTAAAGCTTCCTCAAATGGTGAAAGATCGTCAACATCAGACAACATCAGACAACCCCGTTTACCTCGTTATTTTCCTCGTAGGCGATGGATGGCGAAGAGTATATTGGAGTCATCATTTGCCGATTGGAACCGCATCAAGGGTATATTCCTACCATGAGAGGATATATTGCCATGTTGGCTGTTCGGACTCCATATCGGAAGCTTGGAGTTGGTGTGTATTTTGCAATTTGCGTGAAATCAACAATAACAGCCGTCTGATATTTTGATTCATTAGGTTCAAGGCTTGTGCAAAAAGCTGTTGCTGAGTTGAAGCGTGGTGGAGCAGATGAGGTAGATGATGTAAATTGATTTGGGTCGAATGATTGTGTTGATTCCGACGTGGACTCGCTTCGCAAAACAGGTGGTATTGGAAACGGAAGTCACAAATTTTGGAGCTCTAGCTCTTTATGAAAGGCTGGGTTTTGTTCGAGACAAGAGGTTAATTCGATATTATTTAAATGGGGTTGATGCTTTCAGGTGAACTTGTCACAAGCTCGAATCGTACAAACTCTTACTTATTATTTCTCATGACATTAGACTCAAACTATGGCTGACATGAACTCCTTCTTGTTAAGTTCTTGGTTGTATATGTGTGACGAAACCAACGCTGTCGATAACAACATATGAATAACAGAACAAAATATATTTGCTTTTGTGAGAATTTATATACTGGCGTATAGACTGACTTATGCCTTTGATTGCATTCGCATCCAAGCACCTGAAAAGAAAGAAAAAAGTCAGTGAACATGTTCGGCAAGGATTTACTCTAATTTCGGCGAAATTACTTAGAGGCCCTTTATCGGCGAGGTACCTGAACAAACCAGAATTATTGTCAATGGATATGTTCGCCAAGAGAAATTACAAACAATAGCAACTTACTTGACGTAACAACCATCAGGTTGGAGCATATTGTCTTGTCGCTTCACAATGTATTCTTCACGAGTCAATTTAGTGAATCCCCACTTGTTTGATACAATGATCTTTTGACGACCAGGGAACTTGTATTTGGCACGACGAAGAGCTTCAATGACGGTAGCTCGGTTGGCATCCTTGGTTCGTACAGAGATCAAGACTTGACCGATATCTACACGGGCGACGACACCAATTGGCTTTCCGAAAGCACCACGCATACCAGTTTGGAGCCTACAGTGACGAGGAGAGGAATGAATTAGTATGCTATTCTATTGAAGGTGTTTTGTAACTTTTTATGTTCAGTCGTGCAAGTCCATTACAAATCAACCATTGCTTGATCCAAGGTGCTACGACATATCTATGATCTCGTTTTTGGCCTATATATGCGATCGATTATACCAGATCCTCTCCCATATTACATACCTATCAGCACCAGCACAGGACAACATCTTGTTGATACGGAGGACGTGGAATGGATGCACACGGACACGCATGTGGAATGAGTCCTTTCCAGAGACCTTTGAGATGTACTTGTTTGCGCAAATACGACCAGCTTCCAATGCTTCGGATGAGATCTGTTGGTACTCGTCCGACAACAAGTGTACGGTAAGAGGGAATTCATCTACAGTAGCCTTCTTACGACCTAAATCATAAATTCTGATTTTGGCATCGGGGACACCACGACAGTATCGAGACTTTGGATATGGCTAGTAAGGGGAAGGTTTTTGTTTAGTTTTGACGTGTTGCAAATAGAGTTTCGTTGAGAGGTGTGCTGTAGTGTGGGGGAAGATAAATGGATGGCCCGGATGGCTCGTTGTGTAGCCGACTACGACCAGCAACTGATGGTTCGGTGAATGTCATTCATATACAGATTGAACAGAGTTGGTGTAGTGTGCTGTCTTCATTTCAAACTAAGAGACAGAGCAACTCCAGAGCCATCCATCATTGATTCCTTTATGACAATGCAGAAGAAAATATTGCATGTTCTGCTATATATACCTTGTTCTTGCAGTAACGATAACATCTTGCGGGACGTCGACCCATGATGATAGATTCTTCAGAGATACGGCCTAAACTGGCTATGGGAAGAGGCAGAATAAACGAGTCAATAAAAGAGCTGTGAATAGTATGAGACAAGGCTATCCAAGAAAGCCTCTCTGTTCACCACTTGTGCTTGCAGCCTCGAGTTTTTTTTGGAAGTTGCAAACAGCAGAGAGACAGAAGGTTGCTCGTCGTAACAAAAGCTTGTTTGCAGTTCAGTCACGGTACGCTGCGAGATATGATTTGAAATGGTGTTCCGAGCTTACCTTTTCCTCTGGATTAATCCCAAGTTGCGTTGAGGTGAAAAACAGAAGTGATTTCAAATACAAGCCACACCTTGCGAATCTGCGATCTCGACTCGAACAAACCCAATAAAGCTAACGGGCTACAACTTTCAACACAGTAAATAGGTAAACTCCAGTCATTATCAACCCTTAGTTGAACATATATCGCCTGATCTCCATTCACTAACATGAGCATTGTTTCTTGGATTTTTGGAAGACGCCTACCTACTATATCAACTACTCACATGGCCGGCATAAAGACTCTCGTCGACTCTCAAATTCACGACAATGCTGTCCAAATGTACTCAAAGGTATCCATCTCTCTTGGCCTTGGCTCAAATTCGCAATATGTTTGCGTCGGAATCATGTAACTAACATTTAGCCTCATAGTCATACTGTCCTTACTGCAAGAAGGCAAAGGCTTTACTGGACTCTATGAACATCAAATACTCGGTTCTGGAGCTCGATCAAATAGGTCGGTTGTTTCTCCGCTATCTGCGTCAAAAACGTTCGAATCTTATCATCCATACTAAATCTTGTCTCATTTACTAGAAAATGGATCCGAAATTCAAAGGTATCTCAAGGAAAAGACATCTCAAACAACTGTCCCAAACATATTCATCCATGAACAGCACATTGGTATGTTTCGATTTGCAGTCAACTGTCGATTCAACTGCTACCAGCAATCCTCCTACAACCAACACTAACCCGATCCGTCGTCCTTAGGTGGCAGCGATGATTTGCATGCCGCAAAGGCTAATGGAAGATTGGAAAAGTTACTCAAATTGTAGAACTGCCACCAAATCTTATACTTGTCATTTCTTGCTGTTTCTACACAAGTTTGTATGCTATTATAGGAATAGAAATGAGTGGTTCATTGCCGCTGATTCATAAAACCGCTTTGGGCTTCCAAGGTTGGATCCGCTTGCCCTTCCTGATCGTTGAGGGCTGTCGTGGCACTCAGTTGTATGGCGACGTAGAGAAAGAGCTGTCGTCCTAAACAGCGAAATATTGAACTTGAACGTCTCCTGGCACATCTCAAGGTATGCGAGTCCCTCGCATTCAAGTCTAGGGTAGAAAATAGTCACTCCCAATATAACGCCAAAATAATCAACATTTTTCCAGCAATGAAACAAATGTAGTATGAAGACTGTATTTGCTATGAATCAAATGTACTACGTGGTAGTCCAGCCCACCACTATTTCTCCATCTTCAATTCCTGTCCATCAGCGATGCTTGCAAGCAGCTGTTCGAGTTTTAGAGTCCGTTCCGTTAAAGTAGCTAGGCTGCGGTGTAAGTCTTCCTTGACCGAAATGGTGAAACCTTTCAGAGCGTCTATTGCTGCTATCTCTTCACGGACAGCATGAATTTCCGCCTTCACCGCTTCTCCAAGGCCTTGAAGCTTTTGGCTCTTACGATCGGAATCTCGTAATCAACGTATCTTGGGAAATTCGCTGGGATCTCGGTAAAGTGAGGCCATAAGCTCAACTATACGGCGACAATCCGTTATCCTTTGTGTATTGTGATAGGACGGGTTGACATCTCAGTCACCAAAGTTTCTAGTTCCAAGATGAACGAGAAAAAGTGTGATTAAAAATTAACTGAAAGGCAACGTCTGCAAGTAAGCAGTACTTATAGATGCACCCGAACAACCAAACATGAAACGAATGATGCACCGATTCACATCTGGCGCGTTATTCAAATCCTTCCAAAACAGCAGCGAATCCAAAGCTACCCATAAATCGCCCAATCGACAGTTGCCCTGTGGGTGATTTCGACTTTGAGGACATGTTTCTCAATGACTCCTATGGTCAGGTCTATGTAACGTGCTTTAGCAAGGCGTCTCGATATTGTCAGAAGGAATGGGAGAAAGGAATGGGAGGACACACAATCATCATCATTTTCTTTGAAATGGTTTCCACAGTGATGAGGGTGTTGGATTCGGAATCAGCTTCATGAGCGATGGCCGCTTTCAAGACTGGCTTGCCATTGTTTGTGTCCACGTAGACAAATCGTACTGCACATGATGGGATCTCCAGGACCTATCGGTGCCTGGTGTGTTAACTCAATATTTGTAGCGATGCTACCAATATAAACAAACCCCCCCCCCCCCCCCCCATACCCAAATAAAAGCGGTCTACCACAACCATCAAGCATGTAGACATTATTTTGATGGATTTAAATTCCACATCTAGGCGCCATTGTAGCTTTTGACCAGTTTCTATCAAAGTTGTGGACTCTTTGAGAGTGCCGGCAGTTAAAAGCGAAACTTACAAGAGTCCCTGGCAAGTTTGTGAGAAGCAGATACTCGTCATTGTATGGATTTGCTCTAGCTATCGAGATGTACGGACAGCGACCATTTGTTACGATTTGTCTTGGCTTCGATTCTTCAAATATCTGTACATATGTGGCAGCAACCGTTGAAGAGAATCAGCTGTCCTCCTCAAACGAAAATATTACATAAACGCCTTCTTTAACCTTTTCCAAGGCAGAAACGGAAATGAGTTTATGATTTGAGGGGAGACTCACTGTTTTGATTTTCCTAAGAGACACTGGAGCCACTGCGTCCATTTCCACTAGATACACAATCAGATTCTTTTCGTTCGTGAAGCCTACCTCCAAGCATTCATTCTCTGAGGTTGCTAGATATTTGATGTTTGAAGTGTTTGGCGAAATGCGAGCCCAAATGCTCACATTGTCCTTGAGCATGTAGAGCACCTAAAGCGCCAATCTTCCGTAAAATGTCGAGTCAAAGATGTTTGAAGTAGGGCTTCAAAGTCTGCAAGGTCACCACCATCAACCGTTTGCTCTCCAAGATAAACCCCCGTCTGTAATTCCCACACATTCAAACAATAAATATCGTTTCTACCCACACCTTCCCATGCAATGTGCAGCTTGCTGCCTACAACCTTGACGCTTCCGACTCTCACAGACTTCCCGTTAATATGTAGTGGCGACGGATATTCTACAAGGCATCTTCGATCTTTGAGATCGTATAGAGTTGCCACGATATAGGGATCTCGGCGATCATGTAACTAGGTGTACGATACTACGATATAGACATCGTCACTCCTGTGGTCATTCCAAACAGCGCAGACCCAGCGAATGTCATGTTCAAAGACAAAAGTAGGTAGCGAGCGAAATGTGAGGTTCCAAGCTTTGCTCAACTGCCGATAATTCAACAATTTCTAAAAGGCGCAACGAATGAGATTAAATCTGGTAAACACCGTACAGTCGGAGCGACAAACCTTGCATCGGATCTCCCTGCATTGATTTGGAATGCCAAGATGGAATAGTAACGTGTCTGCCTTTAGAGCAACACTACATGAGGTATCCAACGCCTCCACCAACCATTTCGACTTGGGCAACTATAGTTTCTCGACTCTGACATAATGGTATAGTAACACAGGCGTTACATATTGGGATAACTTTACGGTTTCGGAGCTACAGCTACCAGAGGACGATGCTCACATTGAACCATTCCCTTCCAAAGCCGCAAACGTAAATGTAGATTAACCCCACTCCAATTGACAGCCTCCAAGAACGAAAACAATGGCAACATATCAGCCTCATCTCCATACTCATCGATAGAGACAGCAACAATCAGTAGTACGGGATTGTTCCGGTTTGTTGTTGCAAAGCTAGTTTTGCCAGCCCAGCCTTCCACTACGTGTTGTATTCCCTGTGTGGTATCTACTTGACATTGCTCACAGGCACGGCTCCATCTCGTAGACAGTCCAAGAAATGCAATCAATGACTCTGTCAACCCGATGGTCGTGGTTAGAAATCTTTAGCAACCAAAGAAAAGGAAATCTTGTCGGTTCTGGAACGATAAAACCGAGTCATCTCTTACATTGCTAACTGAAGATGCTCTCGTTGCCGTTAGAGAGGTCTCGTCCGTCATTTCGTGATTCTTAACGAAGGAAGTCAAAGCAAGTGGATCAGCGAATGGCTCTCCTAACACAAAATGTCGAAAATTTTGGCCGGGCTATGATGTAGCCTGGAAACTCGGACCATAAGTTCTATTATAGTCTGATCAATATTCACAAGCAAGTGGAACGCTACAGCATTATTTATATAGTAGAACGGCAAAGAAATCTCTATTTGAGTTACGGGCAGAGAGAACTATGTGTATACTACACAAGGAAGGTTGGTGCTACAGCAGTATAACTGACAGCTTCAATTCTAATGATTTTTGCTACCAAAGAACAAGATGGACGATTTGCTCTTTGTTTTCCTAGTTGGGAGGTAATGACGTGGCTGTTAGCTTGTTGCACGTTTTGGACGAAACATCGACACAAGGATCGAACTGTTCTCAACGTCCTTTGCAAACTCTTCAGTCCTTTTTGGACATCAACGATAACATTTGCAAGTGGGTTTCCGGGAGGTGAACTTACCCAATAGTGTTCTCAACATCCTTTTCATACTCTTCAGTCCGCATCAATGCAAAGAGCCCAGGTACGCCAGTCCTCTTTAGGACATCAACGATAGCACTTGCAAGTGGGTTACCAGCCAGTCTCAATTTAGCACCAGAACTGTCCAATGGCGTGTTTGCTATATTTGTCGGTCATTTTAGCAGATGCGCATAGATAAAAATCACAAGACAACATGTTTACCAAGTTCTTTTGGCAGAGTAGTCAAACGATTGCCTTGTAACAATAAGAATCGAATTTCTTTGAGTTTGCCAATCTCTTTGGGTAGCGAGACAAGCTTGTTATCTCTCAACACCAACTAGATGATCAAATATGAATGAGCGATTCGAACGAGTTCAACGCAGCAACTGCTAACTTGCCGTTTCCAGTTTGATCAAGTTACCGATTTCTGGAGGCAATTCGACCAGATTGTTGTCTGCCAAATGTAGTGTCCGTAAAGTATCTGTATTACGTATTCAGTTGCTCAGACACCGTGGTATTGTGTTGTTCAGTGCGTTCAAGACGTACTCAGATAGCAAAAGTTCTTTGAGATCTCCACTAGCGAATTGCAACTGAGATCCAAATAGTTGAGTTTTGGACATGTTCCGATAGCTTGTGGTAGTTCTCTGATCTTGTTATTACTACAGTATTGTATTGTTGAGCACGGTGCCAATGACAATCCAAACAAAAACATGCCTGGCGGTGACTATCTTGAGCAACGGCAACGATGATATCGACTTTGGCAATGAATCCAGCTTGTTATTGAATATGGTCAGTAATTCCAGCTTGCTGAGTCTTGCAATGTCTTCTGGCAGATCTATGGATTGTTGGGGGTTGATGTCAGCACGGGGAAGTTGATCTGTAGCTCGGACGCACCAGTAATCTTGTTATGAGATAGATTTAGTCTTCCAAGAGTCTGAATTTCCCCTGATTTGAGTAATGTTTGGAGTAAGAGAACTGAAATTCAGAATCACGAGTTGTAATGACTAGTGTTTACACGTACACAGCTCTGATGGTATTTCTTTCAGTCCCTGCTCGTCTAGATCAAGCATGTTCGAGGATTCATGTCGCGCCTCTTCCAAGATCTGTTTGATGCCTCGTCCCATTTTGCAATTACTTGTTCGATCTTGTAAATGATCGTGAAGGCTTTACCACACGTATAATCCGGCGTGTAATTCCAATATGATTATATAATCCACATGAAAATAATAAAGTTGGATATATGCGATGCGGAGTGTTCATTGCAAAGTCTCTTTCCCGTTGTTCAGATTTTTTCATCATTCCATTTAATCAATCCCAACCAAAGAACTGTGCCAGAACGATAAATATCAAGTCAACGGAGACCATCAACTGCATCTATTAATGTAAACTCATGCAATTGAACTCCATTCGCTGTCCAATACTCACCGTATCTAACACGATCCGCTCTTTGATCTAGTTCATCCCACATAATTATCAATCATGTCAAGACGTAGTCAACCTCCAGGCGGCCGCTCCACTCTGACATTTGGCACTGAGAATGATGACGTCTCATCTAGCTTTTCCAAGATGTCTGTAAAATCACAGCAAGGTATCATGGCGCCCACATATACATCCGTGCCTGAAAAGTTAGCTAGGGACAATACTACATGGAAAACCATCAGAGATAGAAGCATGCACTCTGATATATTCTCAGTCCAAGGCTCTGGCGCTGCTACTCCAGTTGGTCAACCTCGCTTCAACAGGAACGCATCCAGCTTCTCCTTTGGTAATGACTTTACTAGCATCCCCAGCAGCGGAACGGGAACTCCCAGGCAACGTGACTCCGTATCTAGTAGCTCCTCAAACAAGATCTTTGGTAACGACTTTGACCACGCAATGCCAGTCAAACGATCTGTAAACCGATATGAATCCGATATATTTGGTGTCAAGGCCACTGCCGCTGCTGCTGCCAAGGCTGCTGAACCCGTAGTAGGATCTAAATCTAGTAATTCTGAATATGGCTATGCTGGTAGTGAAGCTGCAATGAGACGACCTTCGTATGAACAACAATATGAAGCATATGAAAAGACTGGTGCTCCTGCTCCAACTGGTGATTATGAAGCCTACAATCACGACAGCAACGCTTACGGTAGAAGCTACCCACAAGATGGTGAATACGAATACTATGAAGGACTACCATCAGAACAACAACAGCAAAAGGATGTATACAGTCATGATGAATACGAGTCTGCAGCACCTGCTACATCCAAGTATAGTGAAATCATGAAACAACAGCAACTTGAAAGCAGTGTACCAGCTACACCCGTAATCAACCGTCACCACACCAAATCTAGTGTATTCGATATGGACGTTGGTGAAACTCCATTCAAGAGCCGTCGTCACTATATGAACCACTACGAATCTTCTCCAGACTTGTTGGGTAAAAAAGAAGGTAGTGCTCCAGACACCTCATACGGGCGCCAGCCAGCTCCATATGCTACTTCAGAAGGTTCAGGAACAGCAACTCCTCGGGTCTCTGTAAACAGGCGTAATAATACTACCTTTGATATCTTTGGTGGATATGATGCTGGGGTAGCCTCCTCTGGAACTAGCACTCCTATGAATGGTGAACGAACCGGTGGTTTGTCCAGCTCAGACTTGCATAGAGAACGTGTTGGTCGTGGAGGAAACCGTAGAGGAAATCAATCTCAAATCGTCTTTGGACCTTAAATCTAATCAAAAATTATGACAAGCAGCGAGGACGATAGACAAATCTAGCAACAGCGACAACTACTAAAAATTACGGAATGTGACAGTGTAAACAAATAGCACCTATATTAACTCACAACAGCATTGTGATATAAAATCCCCAGTCATAGAGATAGCCTCGTTTACAATATAAAACTCTATTCGATTGAAAAAGACTACTTTTTCAAGAATTCCTTGTTGAACTCACGACCTAGAAGCGATGGGAGACATTAGCATATTGTGACTATTCACATATTGAAGCACTGCAAACGCACCTATTAGCATTCGTCGAATTTCACTTGTCCCCGCACCAATCTCATACAATTTAGCATCTCTCAGCAATCGTCCCGTTGGGTAATCATTAATATAACCATTACCACCCAGACATTGAATCGCATCCAAGGCCACCTCTGTAGCCCGTTCAGCAGCGTACAGGATGACTCCGGCGCAATCACGATTGCTGGAATGACCATTATCGGACGCTCGTGCGACTGCATATGTGTACGATCTTGAAGCAGATGTTTTGGTGAACATGTCTGCTAGTTTGCCTTGGAGTAACTTTTTCCGAGGGAAAAATTGGTCTGAACATCTCCGTTTTTGCCTGAAACAAATGCACTCTTACCTGGAAGTGACCAACAGGCTGTCCGAACTGCTTCCGTTCATGAACATATGGTATCGTCACGTCTAGAGCTGCTTGCATTATACTAGGAAGCAAATGTGGTGTCAGTTCGAGTGCAGAAAAATGCGAAATCAACGAAATGCAGCATACCCAAGAGGACCAGCACTCAAGACCAATCGTTCCAAGTCCAGCCCACTCATTAACACATATACTCCTTTACCAACACCACCCAATACATTTTCCGCTATAAAAATAACGTTAGCTCGTATGATTGCTTCTATAATTGGTTTTTTTGTCATGTTCCTTCGTTACACACCTGGAACTTCACAGTCTTCAAAGACAAGTTCACAGGTATTTGAACCACGCATTCCCAACTTGTCAAGTTTGGGACTTGTAGAGAATCCTGTAAAGCCCTTTTCCACAAGGAAGGCCGTAATTCCATGTGGTCCAGCTTTGATGTCGGTTTTGGCGTATACTACGAGCACATTGGCGTCTGGGCCGTTGGTGATCCAGAACTTGGTGCCGTTGAGTATGTAACGATCACCTTTATATGATGGGAATGTGTCAACGAGCGAAAAACTCGAGGTGGCTTCTCAAGAATGCAAATTTGTAGCCACCTTTCTTGTCAGCTCTCAGCTTCATAGACACGACATCTGATCCTGATCCAGGTTCGCTCATGGCCAGAGCAGCGACATGCTCCCCACTTATCAGCTGTTGGGTGTGACTGTGTCAATTATCCCCGACTATAAGACACTGACACCAAACTGCATCGGCCACAATGTATACCTTGGGAAGATACTTGTCCTTTTGAGCATCAGATCCATTCCTGACGATCTGATTCACACCGAGATTTGAATGGGCGCCATAACTCAGAGCAACAGAGCCCGAAGCCCTCGATATTTCCTCCATGGCAATACAGTGAGCCAGATAGCCCATATTCTGCCCGCCATACTTTTCAGGAGCAGTGATTCCTAGCAGGCCCATGTCACCAAACTTTTTCCACATGTCCATTGGGAATTCATTGGCCTTGTCAATTTCGTGAGCACGTGGAGCCAGTTCCTTTTGGCAGAAATCGTGAACTGCTTCGTGCAACTAGGTGGTGATAGGACGGGAGTTAGATGTTTGGATTTCATGTTGTTGAAATGTTTGTATTTTAATTTGAGACGAGTGGCATACTTGACGTAGTTCTGGAGTCAAGCCAGCTATATTATAATCATAGCAGTTGTATGAGAGAGATCGCGATGGCACTTTCAACGACAGAGCCTAGAACGTGAAGGAATTGTCAGTCACAAAATACGAATAGAAGAATAGGAAAAGCGATCAGATGTACCTTAGAAAGGAAGGACTTTCGACACAGAACAGTCGCTCGTGACGCCAAACTCATCTTCCTCACGGTATTAAGTGGTGTTTGCGTGTAAATGAGGACCAACGCTCAAAGAGTCAGTGAACAGTACGGCCCTTACGTGGCGTAGTCAACCAAATTGATTTCCAGACAGTAAATATTGATAGAACTATGTAGAAGACGCGTGTTTGGAATCTCAGGTGCATCGTCAAACCGACCAAGATTTCTCATCTTCAAATTCTGGTCGGGAACAATATCCAATAGACAAGAGTAAACTTGCGCCTGTTCAAAATTATGGATGAGAATGTAAGTCATCGCTATCAACTGCTCTCTGCTTCAATTCTCTTCGCTTGCGCTTCAGCTTCACACACAACCAAAATCCATCCACTTCGAATTTTCGACCACATTTCCCATCCTATAACTCAGTCTCAAATTACTTGCTTGTTTATTAGATGTCGTCTCCACCTAGGCCCGTAACTAATCCTCGTCTGAGTTCCGTCAGAAACGAAACTGAAGAATTGGAATCTTCGGTATCTTCACCTGCCACTCCTGTAAATGAAAGCAGCGAAGGAGACGACGTAATAGAGGGCGACGACGGAGATGATGAAGGAGATGATGGTAATGCTCATTCTCGTCATCAACCGACTTGTTTCTTCAAAGATCCATCATCTACATTGAACTTCATCACCGACAAACTTATTGATCTATAGGCGATGACGGTGACGCAACAGGAGATGATGACGAAGCAAGCGTCACTGCTACAAAAACTGCTCCTACTCGTGGTAAACGAAAGCATCGTGGTGGTGGTTTCTTCAATGATGGCGTCAAACGACCTAGAAGTCTACGCACTCCAAACGCTAAAAAGGACGACTTTGATCTTGATTGGCCTGTTGATGCAAAGGGTGAAGAAAAAATTGATGCTGATGGTATACTTCAAGGAGGTACGTACGTTGAACTACAGCGGTTTTTTTTTTTGGCTTTTTCTTGTCATAGCTTCCCAATTTCAACCCTCTCCAACAGGTCGACAGTTTCGAGTTCGATCATTTACTCTGCCACGTCACCCTTCTCGGCACTACATACTCACAATGGATGTCGCAAAGCTATTAAACTTTCGTGACTCGTACATCTTCCACATGCGAAATCAAGATATGCCTCGTATAGTCGCAACTGAAAACGATCATCAATGGCTGAAAGAATACGCTGAACTACCACCTCGACTAAATAATCGTAATGTGTCTCTTCTAACAGCACGAGCTGCCTTCCGTAAATTCGGCCATCGCATCATCCGACATGGAAGACCCATTCGTGACGATTACTATGAAGACGGTAGTGGAATTTTTCAAGGAAATATTCCAGCTGTAGCAGATTCTGATGATGAAATGTATGGCGGCGCTGGAGGATTTATGAGGTCGAATGGGTTTATGCGTAGAGATCAAGGTCCAAATGCTCCAAAACCGGTATTTATTGCTCGACCAATCACCGGACGTGACCATCTAGCCACTCGTTGCTCACAAAATGCCGCTGAATTCAACTCTCGATTACGTGCCGCTCGTGGTGCTCCTTTTATTGATGCTCATACCAATGTAGAACAGGTGCCCGTCATTACTCAACCTACTCATGTCGTTGTACAAGTAGAACAGGGCACTTTTGGTCAACCTGGTACAGGTGTCCAAGTAGAAGCTCGGACCACCGTCCCTCAAGACTCACAGCATGATTGGATTCCATTGCCGTTGACTAGCGATGCTGACAAGTTTCCACTGGCTCTTACACCTGGGCAATATCATGAAGTATTCTCCATGTATGTGTCGTGATAAGTTGACAAAGCAGTGACATTACGCAAGCGTTCTATGCTGTTTTTTTTTGCTGACGACATCATCGCATAGATATCAAACTCGATTCATGCATGCAAGTTACATGTTGGATGAATATGAAGAAACTGATTGGTTTGATGATGCAGAAAAGGTGAGATACGAAGCGTTTCTACAAAAGGTATAAAATCGTGAGTTATAACACCAAATCAACACAGCCCAAGAATGAGATCTTCTTTTGTGGTGATGTGAGTAAAGGACACAAATTGTGTCATCGACCTGTTGCTGTATTTGGAGAATTATGTGGATCTCACAAAGCAAAAGAGGTATTTTCGTCCCGTTGCAAATGTGTTTTTTGCCTTCCTAGATATTCATCATTTCTATCTAGACAATGACTCTAGACAAGGAAGATGTCTGTATTCACTGTACTTCTGCATTGGCCCCAACATCAAACCGTACACCACGAATTCCACCATCATTCCTGTTGATTTGCTCTCGGTGTAAAACTCGTCATCATCCCGCTTGTATTGATATTGAAAATCCAGTCATTGTCGCAAAAGCAATGAGCTATGATTGGAAGTGCAATAACTGTAAACAATGCACGGAATGCGCTGAAGTTGGAGATGAAGACAAGCTCCTGTTTTGTGATACTTGTGATAAGCCTTATCACACGTATTGCTGCAAGCCTCCAATGAATGAGCTTCCTCATGGTAAGCGTGATGGTCTAGCCTTTTGCCTCAGTCTGAAGACATGCATCGGAATCAGATCCTCTTTTTTTGTTCATGCTTCGCCGTAATAATCGTGCTTTCCCTTTTCTCTCAAATCAGGCTCATGGTATTGTCAAGAATGTGCTGTATGCACCTCATGTGGTGTTCGCCCTCCTTTACCTGGTCAACGGCTGCCTGAAATTGAATGGAGACATGCTATAATTCCATCACCTCATCCAGAAAAGACACTCCCAACTTATGTCTGCACCTATTGTGCAAATTGCTTTGCCAATTATCTAGCAGACCGATACTGTCCATTCTGTATGCATGTTTATGGAGAAGAGTCTGATGAGAATGCCATGGTTTGCTGTGATTCCTGTGACAGGTAAGAGAGTTGCCAACCTCTGAATTGTATTGTTATCTGTGTTCGTTCCCACTTTTACAAACCATATCATTTGATGATGTCGGTTATGTACTCGCGTTGTAATGCAATTCTGATTCATGTTATTCTTTTGTACACGTAGGTGGATTCATGTTGGTTGTGATCCAAACTTGACTCAAGCCAGATACAATCGGCTGGCCGCCGATGATGCAGCCAAGTTTACATGTGGTGTATGTGAAGAGGATCGCTTGGATGGTATTTTGAAAGCCCAAGGCCCACCTGGAAAGCACCGCGCGGTTGTACACGCAGGCAAAAAACTGGTGGCCCCTCCTCTCGTTATTAGGAAGTAGTCAAACAAGAAAAACATAGAATATACATAGATCGTTTTTGCTCAAGTTGTAAAATCAAATGGGACGGAATCGCTTATAGTTTTTTTTTGACAAGTAATATAATATGTGATGTCTCCTCAATCATTGCTGGTTCCTCATTTCAGTTGCGACGACCACAGCTATGATCACCTAGTATTGACCTTCGTGGACGGACGTTCTTGCTATCTGGGAGCTGGTGTGAGTTGACAAAAACGGCAAGAAATGTAATTCTTGGGTTATCTTGATACCATCTCACTTGACCTCTGGTACCGTTAGAATTGGAGGCATTCAAGTGAGCTGGTGCCTCCAAACACTCAAACCTCCACGAATTTTTCGTGTCTTTTCAATAATTTGCCATGTACTGTAGGTAGTGAAAGTCTCCAGAGAGAAATGTTGATAGATTTTAGCTGAAGTTTCAAGTAACAAACGCGATTCCAAGACAGGATTTCACCTTGCAGAAACTTTTAGTTGAAGAGCGATATATATACATGTATACTATGAAAAATTACCAAATGAAGCTTTCAATTGAATCTTTGGTGTTGTTTGAGGCTCAGGGGAGCTTGTCGATGATCTAATCGGTGCAGCTGCTACAGTAGACGAAATTGAGATTCTCGACGACGAGTCTGTAGTTTGCGATCTAGACAAGTTTTGTCTAAATGCTCGTTCTAATTTTATACGTCGATCTTCAGGTAGAGCAGCAATGCATGATCTAAACCCAGCTGGTTGTTGTCCAGCCAAGTTTAGCAAGTGTTGGACTGCAAATGCATGTAGATTTGCTGCTGCTGGATTTGCAAATGTCGAAGGTGAATTTTCTGGTATGTTGGCTACTTGAGATACCAGTAAAGGTACAATGATTGGTAGTAATGCTGTTTCTATAAGAATCCGTGAATGATAAAGTGCTTAGTTTGTTGAACAAAAAAACCGACTCAATCTTCAAACAGAACTTACTTTTACGGTCATCAGTAATAGCATACAATACCAAGACACACTTCACTGCATCATCTAGTAATGATACTCGAGAAGGCGACGGACTGACAATGGAGTTACAGACCACAGTACCAGTCGAGTAGGCAAATGCTACCACATCTGGAAGTATGAGCCTACTAAACATTGAGCCAATAGCCACACTTTCTGGCTCTGGTCTTGCCATAAGTGCAAGAAGTGATTTTGTACATTGCAGAGCCACGAATGATAACTACATGAAGTTTTGAGATCTTTTTAGAGACGGTTTTCTTTGGCATCAAATTCCACAAACGAAAACTTACCGATTCGACGGGACTATTATTGAGGAGACGCCTCAGGATTTCTACTAGACGTTCCTGATTTTCGGGATGATGAGACAGTTTAGGAGATGTGGTTGTGATTAAAGTTATAGCCAGCAAGCAATTCTTGGTCATGGCTGGATCAAAAGGATCCGTTAATTCGGCACAGCTTTCCCTAATAGTATACGAAGTGATCTAAGCGAATGCCACAACTGAAGGCGAAAAGGGCTCGAAATACATACAATTCCATCGTAACCGTGTCCAGAAGAGTCGACAACGCAGCTTGAAGCACTCCCGACACAACAGGTTCTTCAGGAGCGATGATGCAACCATGAATGTTCTCCATGCATGCTTTCAAGCATACCAGTACTCTTGGACCAACATCGGAACTGAACTTTTCAGAGTCCAACAAGGCTGATTTGGAAGAATTTGGAAGAGATAAAGTTAGAAATCGCAATAGTTTCAAGCACCCTGCAAAAATTATTACCCAGATATATGTAGAAAAGGACTGGCATAAGCTCCGCCTTATGCACAGAAGACAATCCATAAGAGCAAGCCAATGCAGTAAGAGTTTCCAGTGCAGTGGCCATCAACGTGGCCGTTTCAGATGTGACTTTTCTGTATGCATTCACTAAAAGTAATCAAGAGATTGCCGTTAAAAGCCAACCTTTCAAATACAACAAAGAGTGACTTACAAGTTGCAGTGGGATTATTGGAAACTGACGGAACATGGTACATAAACACATTGAATAATAGCCTGACTGTCACATAGAGCCTTGATGTATTCGAAAGAGGTCCAGGATCGACTACATTGCCAGTGAGGAAGTCTGTATCGTTTCTAAAGAATTGAGTCAATCATGAGTCGTCTCTTTTTCGCGGGGTTCTCAACTAAGCAAGCAATTACCCTGTCACATAGACCTCAGAATCGTCCAAGAAATAAGCATCTCCATAATCAGCAACCATTCTCTGCACGATAGTGAGCACTGACAATTGAATGGGAACTTCTTCTGTTTGTAGAATTCGGTCAAAGATACTCAAAGTCTCTACAAATACACCCTATAAAACAAATCAGACTTTGTTATCAGCATTTTAAACTTCAAGTACAAACGAACCAAAAAAACGCATCAAGACACTGGAATGTACCTTGGTGAGGAACTTGTTCCCAGCAATCTTGGGTTTGAATAATTGACCAATACTGCCCAAACAAGACTCCATGATTTGATTCGATTCTTGTGTTGCACCTCCTTTAAGTCCAGTATTCGCAATGGCTTCCACACATAATCCGTACAAGACAAAGTATGTGTTTGATGGTCCATCGGATTCAGCTCGATCAGATTTCCTTACAGCAGCCACAATCAAATCATCTCGTACATCAATCAATGACGTGAATGCCCGCATAATAACGTGCCATGATTTCAGATAGTACTATTATAGGTATAGAAAAGGTTGGACTGCTACCAAAAAAAGATGCTGAATATGTTGCATGATGGCTTACCGGCAAAACCACATCAAGAGTCGACGACGTGTACATATAAAGGCTAGATCCAGAATCTGGAGTAGCAGCTGCAGCTAAGGGACTGACCATGTCAGTCTCTAACTTGATTTTGGCATGATCACGTAACACCGACATCCATAGTGGGACCAAAACAGGAAGATTCCTAATACACAAGGCAACGTCTGTGTCATTCCTTTACATTCCATAAAACATACAATAAAACAGTAACATACGGTCCAACGATTTCCGTCAGATAATAGTGCTTGGATGATGCAATCTGCAAATCAGCCCATGCAGTCAATATAGCCAATCTGAGCATGAGTGCAGTATGTGGACTAGCAGTATCACCATCCAAGTCATTCGTTTCTACAAGATGAAATAAATCTGGTCAGCAAACAGATGTATCTGAACTGACAGCTAGAGTATCAACCTTTGCAACGATCAAGAGTCCCAGCCCAAACTTTCAAGACACGTCCAAGTGCCGAGAATGACTTGTTGATGCCACTTCCAATATATACAGCACAGACACGACAAGCAGCACTCATCACTTCTGGAGATGTTTCAGGTGCAAAGTTAGGTGCCAAAGCAGCACTTATTTGAGCCTATTGGAATAGAAACGTTAGCAAAACAAACCGAGAGAACCCAGCATTTCAACGTTTAGGCTTACCTGGTATTGCTCTAAGAGAGCATGGTCTTCATAATCTGGATCAACAGTCTCAGCGAATTTCTAACAGCGGAAAAAGGGTCACTAAATGCTACTCCCAAAAGACGTTCTCCCCCCAGCTACCTCTAAGATATCTTGCAAAACCAGCAATCCTTCCAATCTCAAAGCGTCCACCATTCCAGTAGATGCACTAAAAGCCATCTTGACCAAATCAAGCAACTTGGTTACAAGATAATCTGCCCTATTGGCACCAACAGAAAAGGCAGCGGTTCGAGCTGCCTCCAAATCAAAGTGAGCCTTGACACCAGTAGATTTAGCTGCGGTCATAATCTGACGCAAGCAAGCCAAAGCAAACATCTGAGTCCTCCATCGTGGTAGTAGAGCGACTAGTAGTTTCAAAGCTACGGCAGCAAATGATCCTGCTAGACCTGGATTGGCTTGTGGAGCAGATACAGTTGGTGTAGCTGTTCCGCTTCCACGAGGACTCACGCCAAATCCATCTTCATCGTCATAATCACGTTCGGCATCAGGAGCAGCCGTTGTTGGTGCAGCTTGATTTCCACCAGATGCAGGTGCTGCCGAAGAGGCGCTTGTTGATTTAGATAATATACCTTTACATAACTCCAACCATCGCGTTGGCTGAGTAGGAGCCACATGACGTAGGAGACCCATTAATATATCTCGAATCTCGTCTCGCACTGTACCATCCATTTCAGTATCCAGTAGAGCAAAGAGTTGCTCTTCTAATTGATTATTTACAGCTGCAACCAGTACTGATTCAGGATTACGTTGTACTAGCTGGTATAAGCAGGTGACGGATGCTTTACGCATCAATGCACCATGAGATCGATAATCACCCGTCATCTGCACTTGCAGGAAGGGCACGAGACTACCAATATCAACGTGTTTGGGAGCAAAGAGAATAAAGTGTTGCACACATTTGATGGCTTCAACAACCACAAATGGATCAGAATCGTTTCGTAAAGCTTCATACAATCCAAAGCAAAGCTCTCGTACACGTTTCCCATCTTGCAACTCCGGACCAACAACACCTACTAAAGCATGCAATATTCTACCAAATGTCGGATATACATCTGCATTCGTATCTCCGTTTGGCTGATTTGCAGCTAAATTAGTCACTTCATGCGTATCAGACATGAAGAGTTTGGCTACCGTCAACAAGGTAGAATTCACATAAGGTTCATACATGAGTCCACTACTTTCTACCGTGAGCCAAAGAGCATGCAATGCCCATGTATGGACTAGAGGATGTGGATCTGATGCTAGGGAATGCAATATACCAACAATAGTTTTTATATGTGATGCAGCTGCCATGCCTCCGACGTAGGAGTTGATATATCCAAGAGCCAGAGCATAGCCAGATCGTGCTACAGGATCTCGATTGTTGACGACCTGGTCTACAAGGCCTTGAATCAATGGATTTATAAAGATGGCCGTTCCCACTGTTCGTGCTAATCTACCAAGGACTTCACTACCAGCACTACGAATTGCTGGCTCAGAGCTCGTCAAAGCCTCCTATTTGCGAGACATGAGTAAAAATGAGTTAAAGTGATAATCAATGATATTGAAAAAAACGTTCAAGCAAGAAAAAGATGCAGCCAATTTGACAGAACACAGGTAGAAGCTGACACTGTTACAAAACCACACAAACGTACATCAGTCAGATCACGAATAGCTACAGCAGACCTCCCACTTGCAAAAGAGCCTTGTTTCACCATGATTCGTTTCAGTGCTCCAATTACACTGACTAGAATATTAAGCTGCGTAGCCAATTTTTTACCAGGAAGCATCTTGGCACCAGTATATTTCGAAGTCCTGATGAATTGCTCCAGCACTCCTTCTTGCGTAGTTGCACTTTCAAGTGGAAATACAAGGGCAAAGAGTTCTACGGCTGCATCTACGACGGCAATCGATGGAGCTACTGGTGATGGACGTACGAACCTAACTTCATACGTTGCAGAGTGTTGCTGCTGGTTGGCTGACGATGAGATGTGTTGTGGTGGTTGATATAGATATACGCAGTGTGGGTCGTATTCAGTAGCATGTGGGTGTGGGTTCTCTAACTAAAAAGACGAAAAACTCTCAATCGAGAATGATTTTGCGTGTAGCCTGAGAACTTATTTACTTACTGCTGATTCAAGGTTTTGCACATCAGTGTCCTTCATAACAGCTCTAGTCCAACCTCGGTCCTCAGCACCCGAGTCTGCAGATACATTTATCACTAGACCACGTACTAGCGATGTCAGACATGTAGTATCTATAGCAATATTACCACCCTTATCGACTGGTGGTGAAGCACCATTAGGTGGCAAGGATGCAAGCTTCTCAGGCTCACGAGCAAACACATCTTGTGTCGCTTTTATGAGAACAGAGAATGCCGTCTCGTATGTTGATGGTGGAAGCAGTGTAAAACACTCAAACACCCGTCGCCGTACTGTATGTTCACGATCTAATAATTTAGAGTTACTGGCTGCTTGAGGACTAGCACTACCAGTGATTGGAGTAGCTAGGGCGTTAGGATACGTTGGCGGCAATGTACTCAACCACCCAACCACAGTATTCAGACACACTACTAGACGTTTCGAGACATCCGTTGATGTTAGCTCCTTTCGATTAAATAGTAAAAAGGAGTGCAGGGCAGCTAGAGCATGGTCTCGACTTGATAAAAGATAAGTCCACTCGGCTTCAGTCCGGATTACAGGAGCTTCTTTACCAGTGACTTTGGAGAATATGGCCTTCCAAATCAACAAGAGTTGCGACAAGTGCACCTTGACAAAGTTGGGACCCAAAGTCATGAGTGATCCAATCAGTGTCCATGCAACTTGAGACTGAGCAGTGACTAGCTTCCAGTCTTTGACCTCCTTTTGATTGACGACTGCTTTAAGTAGCTGCGTCGAGACGACGAATATTTTGGCAGCCATATCAAACGAGACATATAAACTGCGTGATGATACCACACCAATAACACCGGCTAGACAGTTGGCCCATCCCACCCATCGATCTATGAGTTCTGGTCGTTCTGACGTCAAGACTGGTATTTCACGTTGAACCAGGCCACCTAATTTATGCATCAGCCTTGGCAATTGAGTAGGTATAGCATGTCCAAGACATCGAAGACACCATGAAAGAGCTACATTTACAGATGCCGAAGGATGATTGATGAGGGCTGTGAGAGGGTCTACGACAAAATCTTGCACAGCAGTAGCTGCCGAGCCCAAATCCAACAACAATGCTGCCACCTCGTTTAATACACATATTAGGGATTGTCTATGAGGCTCTACATCTGTAGGCATGATTGCTGGCCATTTCTTCAAATACATGAAGGACAATTCCTTGACAGCATTCACTTGTCCCGTCTCACTGAGCATCTTTCCTATCACGTCTCTAAGCATGAATTCACATATTTGCCTCATGAATATGGAATCTGTTCGTGATGCTGCTAGTTTGGGATTGGCACTCAAGTCTAGAATATGCTTAACCAAGACACCATAATTATTTTCCACAAAAGTGAAGCCTAATTCGTGCAACGTGGCAGCATAAGCTTCTATTATACCAACCTTGACCTCACGAGCTGACGCTTTTACTAGTTGGGCTGTGATGAGGGCTGCGACTTCTTCAATTGAAAGAATCGATTTATCGGCCAGATTGGTTTGTGTTGCATCGGTTGGGGATGAGACCTTTGTTGGTAATTTTTTCGATGGTGCTTTCGAGAGAGGTGGTTTGCTCTGCGATGATACCAGTATTGATGATATGGTGGAGGCAATTAATCGCCTAACGGAACTAGAAGTTCCTTCCAACGACTTTGAGTATTGGTTCATCAATACTTCATATTCTTCATATTTGAGTGGCGGTGTGGTAGTTGCGTATCTGTATATCGATTGAAAGACCTAATATACAGAAGCAGGTATTAGTTGAGACAGTAGGCTGACAAAAAAGCCCCAGTGGAACTGAGCTATTGCCCTTATACCTCAGCAGAAGCTCCACGAATGATAATGTACTTGTCCGTAAGACCAGCTTTAGCATATTTATTGACGTCCTTTAATAATGTATCGTTGGCACCGCGTCCGCAACCCCTTAGCGATCGTGCCATTGCCATGAGGCATGCATATCTCAGAGGTATCTAATATATAGACATGTATCAGGATCAAGTTTTGATGTTGAACTCTTGAAGCGACACGGGAACTTGCATCAGGTTCTTTGGCATTTTTCAGGAGTTTGGTCAAACTTGTCAATGTTTCTGCAAACAAAGACAAGACACGATGACCATGGCTTTCAGAGATGACTCCAACACAATGTATGACGGCCCTGGGTGGATAATATCGTGTTAGCTACAACTGATAGATCAAAAAGGGACACGATCAGACGTACAATCTAACAGCTGGGTCTTCAGTTTTCTTTGCCAGGACAGCCTGTAGTGCAGTCAGAGTATCAAAGACAGTTCTCGAGTCTCCATTGGTGAAGAGAGTAACAAAACATCGAGCCATAGATTGTCGGATAGGCCCCGAGGGTTTTGGATTTGTAGAGCAGATATATTTCAAGAGTAATTTTTCAATGGTGGCCTGAAATGGTTTGATGCCATCCTAGAAATGAAAGGAAAATAAGTCTCTATCAATGACTGTCACGCATTGAAGTAGTTCACATCACAATCACGTATTATCCAAATGTGTGATTCTTACTCGATTACTAGTTCGTAAATCCCGTTCTAATGCAGACAACCAGAGGAAGAGAACTACTTCCTTCTTTTCAGGCGATTCAGCAGCCGTAATCTTGGCCTCATCGAAAGAGAAACTCTCGGGTCTAGCGGTTGGAACTGCCATTTCCGTTAGAACGTTGTTCAAGGGGCTCATTCAACCAGTAGAGAAAGAGAATAGCTTTTATCTATAGTGAATAATCCGGCACTCAGATCAAGTCTAGTTCGTTGGTCATTATTCGAAAGAAGTTCAAGATTCAATAAGTTTGTAGTTTACGCAAGAAGGGACGAAGGAGAGTCATTTTCACGTGTTTGACACCGTACGAACGTATACTGTTCTTGAAATTCGTTGTAGGTTGTAGGAAAATTGCAAGGGTATTTGTTGGTTCTCAGTCTTTTGTTTGAATTGGTGAGGTTGTCGGAACCGTCACATTAAAGCTCTGCGGAAGTGACGCTGGAACATACTCTGCTTATAGGAATGTACTCTGTTGATATTATTTCAACGTAATATTGAACCGACCGGTACGATTGATTCATTTGAAATCAAAAGATCATACACATTCGACAGTATTCATAAAGTACTCCATACATTTACATCAATTCAAGGTAGAATTTGGCACCAAATAATGACTGAACCTCGTATTCCTATTGTGGTCCTTGGTGGCTTTCTTGGGGCTGGCAAGACCACTCTTTTGAATGTCGTTTTACAGCATTCAACGCCTCTTGATACCAAAATCATCGTCATCGAGAACGAATTCGCATCTGCCTTTGGCATGGAGAATGAGCTGCTTGACAAGAATATAGCGGAGGCCGACATTGAGGAGATCTATGAGTTTGGGTATGTCGTTTCGGTATATTCTTGAGCTGTCTTTGACGCTCTTTTGACCTATTTGGTACTTATCCTTACTGTAGAAGTGGATGTGTATGTTGTAGTAGTAGTGGTGCTCTCTTGAACGTGTTGGGTTCCATAGCTCACCGAAACGACATGAATCAGAAACTGGTTGTGATACTAGAAACAACCGGACTAGCTGACCCTGCACCAGTAGTAATGCTTATATCTCAACTACCCGAATACCAAGTGCAGTCTGTAGTAGCCGTATTGGATGCTTCAACGTTTGCTTCCAGGTTGTCAAAGCAATCTGAATGGAAGAACGAAGTCCTCTCTCAAATACTCTCTGGAGATCACATCATATTAAACAAGT
Organism: Synchytrium microbalum; assembly: GCF_006535985.1. NCBI lineage: Eukaryota > Fungi > Chytridiomycota > Chytridiomycetes > Synchytriales > Synchytriaceae > Synchytrium > Synchytrium microbalum. The sequence continues at coordinate 173,288 of NW_022158392.1, read as the reverse complement.
GTGATCTAGTATCAAATGCTCAAACAGATGAAGGCTTGAACCTGATTCGGCAACTTAATCCAACAGCAAAAGTCATAACGGCCACACAAGGAAGGCTCTCATCACAGCAGATCGAAACCGTATTTTTTGAGCCTGTAGATCATATAAGTGAAGAGTCTATTGAGCACAACAAGGTGCACGACCCATCTATAATCGCATTGGGAGCTCATGTCCAAGGAGACGTGGACACCATCAAAGTCAAGGCTCTTGTAGAATCATTATTCCAACAACACAAGGACGACCTACTGCGAGTCAAAGGTGTGTTGTCAGAGCCTGGAAATCCACGTAAAGTAGTGCTTCAAGGTGTCATTGGTGGTCTGTGTTATTTAACTGACCACGGTGAATGGGGATCTGAATCTAGAATGTCGAGGTTGTCTCTAATAGGACGTAATGTCGCTTCAATGGGTGTCAAGGAAATGCTACAGTCGTGTAGTATAGGAGGTATCTGACGTGATGACGTGTCAGCAGTGGAAGACGGTTGAAGTTGTATCTATATAAAACTATGATATTTTTATCGACAAATATTTAATACTAAATCTTCCCACGTTCCCTTATTCGAGCCATCAAAGCTCCTGTCGCGTGCAGACTTTGCGTTTGCAGTTGTGATTTCCAAACAAAAATACGACAAATGGGCAAGCTACTTACCGTGATTCCCCATAGAGTAATTCCGTGATGCAATTTACCGTTCTCGGCGTTTGATTGGTGGAATGCTCAAACGCTCACAAAACCTGAAAATAGCACCTCTCGAAAGACTCTTCCCTCAAACCTCTCATCATCCAGACCACAGACAGGACTCATTCTGACATATAAACTTTAGGTCGGTAAGCTTCGTTAAAGCCTCGTTTGCCACTGTGATCGTCCTGCTAACACTTCTGTCACACTTTCAGATCTACGACGAGTCTGAGCTCAAACAGTTACAAGATGGAAAGCAAAAGTAGCAGTGAAATCATAGGAGATATGCCTCAAGAAGTCTACAAGGCGCCACTCCGTATCCTATCAACATCATCTTCCTCAGCAACATTGAACAACGAAGATGAGTTCTCGCTACCAAGCCTACCATCAACAAAAGCCAAACAAGTCTACCTGCCAAACGAAATATATTTGCTCTACTTCCAACTTCTTTCAACCACCCACTTGCTAACTATAAGGCTGGTGTCTCATCGCCTCAAGCTACTTGTGGATTATGAGTTGGATGCTCGCATGAAGATTTCGCTGGTTGAGCTCAGTAAACGTAGACACGACGTGGATTCAAAGTATGTAGAGGCAGAACGAGTCAAGAGGCCGCATCTGAGACACTATCGCCAGGTACGGTTTGTTGCGTTTTGAGTTTGCGTGTGTTTTGAGTGTTATGTTTGGGCATGTGCAATTTGATCTAACCAGTGTTCGCAAATAATTAGTTCCTCTTCAACATATCAGCTGCCGAACTATCAGAAGCAACATCATACAAAGTCCCACCACCAGAAATCAAAACAGTCTGTGAATGCCTGTGCTTGCTCCGAGGTGGCAACAATCATCCCTTAACAGGTCCAGTGTCCGCACCCACATCACCCACAACCTTCCCAAACGGTCCAGTAGACGTCGCTCATCCAACAACACCCAACGTATCAACACGACCATTCGGCGACGAGTCGTCTCCACCAGTCATGTCATGGTCTTCGCTCAAAAAGCTAATGACTCGCTACGACTTCCGAACATGGTTGACGAATCTTCGAGCTGGTGTAGATTATATTCCTATCAGCAACGTCCGACGAGTTGAACGTATCATAATGCTCGACCCAACCATCACGTATGAGAATCTTCGTCAAGTGTCTATGGCTGGATATAAGTTGCTTATAATAGTGGCTGCCGTGTTACAGTATTGCACCATTGCAGAAGATCTTAGGGTGAAGAGGAGGGAGTTGTCGAACCTGGATCGGAAGTTTACTCGATGCAAGTTGTTTTTGGGCGCCATCTCTGGCAGTGTGGTGGACGAGGATAGATTAGACCATGATGAACAAAGTAGTGAATGTGAATTTGTTAATAGTCGTTCTAGTGTAAGCACACTCACCGGCTAAGATAATTTTTTTTTGTATTTTCTCGAAACAAGATCCAACATATTTCAATAATAATAATGCAACTCATTTATTTAAATTACAATCTTATCTCATCCTGTTTGTTGCGATTGAGGTTCTATACATTGCTACAAGTCTTCGTCATCTTCTTCATCGTCATCCGGTTCCTCTTCTTCTGGCTCATCTCCCCCAAAGAGCCTCCTCAACATATCAATCCGATCGGCCGCCATCTCTTCTTCAGACGAATCTGACATGTTTGCCATCTCATATCCTTCTTCCTCCCCGTCTTCTTCCAGTTCTCCTTCACTATCACTGTCATCCATATCGTCGAGGATGTCATTCATCTCGTCTCTACCTAGCAGTAAGTCAAAGGTGAGCAGGACCTTGTTCTCATTACCCCTCAACTCTTCTGGCAAGGTATGTCGACTCAGGTAATCATTTACGAGTTGTATATAAGGGAGTCTCTTTCGAGTGACATTTGGTTTGACAACATCATCCTTGGCATTCATGGAGAAGGGCGAGTACACACGTACGATACTCTCGACACCCGAAGAGTATATTAGCGGTAGATGCGGGTGGATGAGGACGTTGTTGATTATACTTTTGCCACCAGTCAATGTAAAGTCAGAATCTTCAACAATGACTGGACCTTCCCCACTTTTAGTATTGAGGTCCTTGCTAATATTGAAGCCGTGGACGTTAAAGTCTTCTGAGCCACAAGCAAATACCACTTGTGAGCCAATATAGCTAAAAGCAGGTGTTTTGACCGTGATGACACTTTGATAATAATGGTCTGTCGTTGGCTTTACTCGTAGCTCACATAATGGTGCTGTATTATCTGAGCTGCGAGCATCGAATATAACAGGGAAGTGGTTTTGAATCTGTGCTCCTATATACATCCCGTCTGGCGAGAAGACTGCACTAGATACGTCTCGTTTTGGTGCGGTGAGTACAGATATTGGTTTGGAGTCGTGACCAAAGTTTCTTAAATCCCATAGTTTGATTTCATCGGAGGTATCTGCCGTTACAAACACATTATTGAAGACTGGATTGAATTCGACATGATTTTGTTCTATGATGGTATTTCGTTTAGGCAACGACGACTGTTCTTTCGAGCTGGCTCTAAAGTCGTAGAGCTTCACAAGTCCATCCTGAGCTGCGGTAAGCACTATATTCTTGTTTTCTGAAGATATGGCCAGTTTGAGTACGCCGGCGTCTTCACAAGCTATAATGACCTGTTCAAGACAAGGATGGTTGTCGGCAGATTGATAACACTGAACAAAATGATGATAGCACTGATCAGAATTTTATACTTGCGTCATCAGCATTTGTAGTTGATTGTGGAGTTTTTGCAGCACGTTCGATTGAATATTTTATAAGCAGCCCATCAGCTCCACACGAGTAGACCACATCGTCAAGAGTCTGAACACAGAGAATAATGCCATTGTGTCCCGTAAAGTATCCCAAAGGTGAAGTACTTGAAGGGTCAGAATGTGTTGGCCATATCAACACATTTTGATCATCACCACCAGTCAGGAGTAGTCCTCCGTCCATGCTAAGGCTTAGGGCATTGACACAATCTGTTGATCCGCGTAAGGTTCTATGTATTTTAGTTAGAAACATCAACGTCAGAGCTGCAAGTGTGAAAATGGATGGAATGCACGTGCGGGGCACGTACTCGCAGTAAACAAAAGGACGATTCCTGAGAATATCATTGTATAGGGCAGCTTTGGACCTGGTTCTAGTTGCAATGTGTTGGCTCCTCACCATGTTTCTGTATCTCAGTTAACAGAAGTTCGTAAGCTTTGCGGGGCGTTGATTTATTAAGTTATCAATGGGAGTTTCTAGCTTACTTAGACTAATATCATACTGAAATGCGCTCTACATGATTCCACGAGACTCGATGTCGAATGGTATTCTGAGAACGAACTGGAAAACGACAAAGGACAATTTGAAAATGAGACGGAAACCAACTGTACTATGGATTCATGGATTCAAAATTCTGACGCGGAATCTTAGAGTTCTCTTGTTTATTATTTCTGTCTACTTTCAATATTTGATATTCTTGGGTTTGCACGGGACCGTTCGTGAATGGGATGCGCTGTGCGAAGTTGTAAACAGGTGGAATCCATTTGATGCCGAATAATAATATAAAGTTGATGTTTACCTTCACAGACAGTTCCTCGGTCTTCCCTTCTTTTTCGTGATTCGACACATGCAATTTGACAATTGACACAATCAAGGAAACAATCGAGCTTATTCTGAAACAACCAACGACCATGACAAAGCTGGAAGGAGAGACATTGACTCCAGGTATTCCGCCCAATACCCCGCCCAATCCTGCTTGTATCTTGCGTTGCGCCGATTGCAGTACCTTTCGCATACCTTACTTCAAACATGCACTGACAACCACTCCTTTTCAACATAGTTGTCAATGGGGACGATGATGATTTCAGCAAGCTCATCAAGAAGCTCCCGACTTCGGTATGCCATTCGTAACTACGCTGATCTGTATTGTCCATTTTAAAACAACATCAACCATAGGTAATTCGGGAATTGGCTTTCATGAGCTCAACGACACCTCCAACTTCAATCCAAGAAATGCTGAAGTTACTGCCTCGTGCTGCTGTCGCCGCAAAGTGTCCTGAAATCCTAGCTACTTTCGGTCTCACTGTTGAAGGTCCAATCGAACCCATTCGTCGTGGTAAGTGATCTAGTACGAGTAGTGGCACGTCCATCCCTCCAATCCCATCATCAATTGAAACGATGTCATCCTTGTATCTTGGTGGTTTGCGGCTTCACAAACTCACGGATGGACAATCCAAGTGGTGACTGCTTCGCACTATTTTCATTATATTCATCACATTGCTTTCGCTCTCTCCCTCGACAGATGAGCCGCAACTAAAGATTGATAATCTGACCACTGAAAAGGAGGCCGCAAGCTTCCTGGATGCTCTAATGCAACAAGAAGATGAGGCTCTTCCCTCTGTCCAACAGACGCATCAAATGCAACCTGCTCCTTCTACAATAAGTACCCAATCTATGATACAGCAACAACCAAACCAACAAGAAGATAATAACAACTTGAAACGCACTGTGCCTATAACGATCTTGTCCAACTCAGTGCTTGCTCCACAAAACCAAAAGCTAGCTACAATCTCTCTGCCAATACGATACGTCGATGAAGCGCAGCTAGCTTGGAACAACCAAAACAATGCTACTACCAAACCAAACGGTTATAGAAGTGGAACTCCTCCAGCCCCTGTAACTGGTGCCAAGACGATAACTCTTCCAGCCAGTGCTACCACCGCTATTACTCATAATCCATATACAGCGCCTAACTCTTCTACCATACCTGCCTTGTCCTCCGCATCCAACTCTGCAGCATCATCACCAGCAAATACTCCGGGATGGCATGTAACATCATCAAACACAACTGCCGCAACACCCCAACATCACCAACAACAACCACAGGCACAAAGTAGAATTATAGAGGATGCAATCTACAAGGCTCGTGACAATATTCGAGTACGGGAGCGCGATCTTGAAGATCACATTGTTGACTTGAGAAAGGCTGAAAAGGCGTACGACGATGCTCTACTTCAAGAATCACACTGTATGAGAGCTTGTGAAGATGTGCAACGTCAAATCTTGGACTTGGAACGCAAGCTGGAAGAACGTCGCAAGTTTCTCAAAGAAGCTCAACAAGATGTGATTCTACGTAACTCTCGTGTCAAGGATTGTCGAGACCGTCAGTATAAACAAGCCTCGGAATTGGAAATGCTACAAAAGGACCTGTCTGACTTGCTGTCCAAACGTGGGCGAGATCGCGACCCGCGAGTCAATAGTGATCGTGGCGATCGATACGATCCTAGAGATAATCAAGACCAACGATATAATAGGCCAGTACCTGATGATATTCGAGGTGGTAAGAGGAGGAACGACTCGTATCATCCACCGACAACTCGACAAGCGCTCGACAGGTACGATCCATATGATAGATATGAACAAGATAGTCGAATCAGTAAGGACCGATATGATGTGCTACCAACAAGAGATTCATACCGAGATGATGGACCATTGTACCGAAACGAGGTTGCTAGAGATTCGTATCGAGACGACTTGTATCCTGAGCCCCAACGAGGCAACGGCGCTAGGAATATTGATAGTCGTCCAAGAGGTGGGAAGGGTATGAATGGAAGCAGTATCGGCGGTGCTGGTGGTAGTAGTCGTAGAATGTCTCCTCCACTCTCTGGAAGGTCTTCTAGGACTCAGACACCAAATCCAAGTCCTCCTAGGTCAAGTGCAAGTAACGTCAACACAGCCAGCACTATTGAAGTCGTCGAACGTGTGATCTCGCCTCCTACGGTTGCGTATGCCAGTGACGGAAGAACTAGACTAGGCCCTCCTTCAGCATATTATATTCAAGAAAAGCAGGATCAGTCAACAGTGCCAAAGTCGTCAGTGATTGTGGTTGAAAAAGCAGGAACTGTCAATAGTGCCAGTACTGCTTACAGAGCTAGTACTGGTACTAGTAGTAGTAATAGTGCAAGCCAAGAAGCCGTGCAAAGCAACTACCACAACAACAACAACCATTACAACAACACATCATCATTTACAAACGATAATAAACGCCCAAGAGACGCTGATGCTTCTATTGATGATGGATTGAACAATAACAAGAAACCAAAACACATGCAATCATAGATAAAACTACTGAGCTTTTTGTTGTAGTTCACACCCACTGTATAGTATCTTGGCCTGAAAACAGTAGAAAAGAGACGACACTCCCCAGAATAAAGATTTTCAACTCTCTGTAGTCAAATTATGTTTACATTTGTCCACAAGTTGTTTTTGTTGTGACTTTAGTATATTGCGATTTGTTCATACACTATATAATGTTACAATCTTAACACAGAGGCGAAAAACGCGGGCAGCAGAATCGCGTAAATGCACTTCTTGAAAGGTTCGTATATCAGGCAACACATCGTCATCATATATAATACAGGCTAATACCAGTCTCTCTGGATTGCAACGAACAATCAATTCCTCCAGAAGTCTTAGGGTGCTTGACATACTTCAGGCAACCATCAATACCAGTTCGTTTGAAAGGTTTGATGGTTTTTAAATAACATCCTTCAACGCAAAGCGTGTTGAGTTGCCCTGATACGAGACTTCATGTGAAGCAACTATCCCCAGAGCTTGCTCAATTTCTTTGAAAAAAGTCCTGTACCAGAAAAAGGCTTACTGGCATGCAAAGATAGCACTTTAACACAGTAGCACCTCGAATACATGCTTCTCATTCCCAAAGACACATGCCAACGGCTTTCCAAGTGGTTTTGAGAACCGTCATTCTGACAAATGCATTCACATTAGCATCATATGTCGTTCTACCTCGTTACAAGAAGTTATCGAGCAATGACTCGAGGTGCCTTGATAAACAGTTCGTATTCTACGAAAGAATAGCAGAAAACCGCGCCATGTCCAGTTTGTATTGACACCTCACAGCATTAATCGTCGTCATTCACAAATACCAATCATCATTACATGAGCATCAAGTAGCACCTTATCATCAGCTGCACTAGCTGCGTGTCTGGCAGCATCGTCTAAAAAGTATTCGAAGTATCAAACATGGTCTTCATTATTCGTTTATGTGTCGATGCTACCACCGATCGAGGACTAAGTTCACTGCATTCCTTCCAGCTTTGCATCCGTTCAGCAAGGCTCTGCTCACAATGCAGAGGGCAAGATGACCAGTGCGAGAAAAAATCAGATACAATTGGCTTCTGCACATTGACATACAAAGACAACCTTGAATGACAGCAATACGCCAGCTCGACAACTAGGGGGTTTCTAGGCGTCTATGGCCATACCTTGACCATCATACCATCATTTCAGAAATGCTCAAGCCCAACGAACAAAAAAACTTCCTTGCAATGTCAAAATAGCCCTAACTAGAAGCAGCTCTTGAAAACATGGTACCCAATGGCTAGCTTCTTTTTCTCAAAAGCAGCATCAAGAATGAGTAGGCAACGAGTATGCGGTGGATTTGAAATCACGAATGTTGGCTCGGGTGGCACATCTAAGATAGTATTCAAGACTCAGAGCAATTCCACATGAAGAGTGCATCGTTGAGTGAGTTGGATATGTGTTCGAGGCTGGCACTATAGAATCAATCGTAAGAGAGGTGCGAATGACACAAATGTATCCATACAGTCCTAGATTTTGGCTTTTTTTGCTGTTGTTTATCCCAAACACTTACTGGCCCTTCTTGGAGATTCGCACATAAGAAGGAGCTTCATGGGTCTTGAGCCATTCATAAATAAAATCAGTTCTTGTCATTCACCCACACAAAATTTCTGGAGTATCTCGCAAACTGGCTCAAAGCAGTAGAAGTAGAAGAGAGGTTGTGTCTTGGCCTAAAGCCGTAGACAAGAAGTAAAAACAATTCCCAAAATAAACCTTTGAACTCGGTTGAATTCTTCAAGAAGTGGTGTTTGTTGAAATCCGATAGAAGCAAAGCAGTTCCATCTGAAATAATGATCTCTAATGAGTGAGAAAAATGCGAATATACACACGATATACAATATTGGCAAGCTGGAAAAGCGAAGAAGCGAAGAAATGTATTCTTCAGAGGCTTCCGATATCAGGCAACACATCATCAATAGATATATCCAAGCGAACTCCACTTTCTGGATAGCATCGGACAATCAATTCCTCAAACCATCGTAACCTCCTCAGCACTTCTTCTTGCGTGGCGCGCCATACAACAGGCAATAATCCCAATTCTTCGGAGAAGTGCTTGTCGACTCTCTTGTATAATGCTTCAAGGCCCTTCTTGATCTATGAGTGAGAGTGAGCGAGAACAAGTTAAGTTATACGACGATATGAACTGTGGTTTTTCTTCGCATTCCACAAGCTCAAGGACTTCATACGTACTTCTTTACCAGGATACTTTTTAATGACATCCTTCAAAGCATTCTTGTTGAATTGCACTCGATACGAGACTTCTTCAGGAGCTGCGGTTTTCAGGGCTTGCTCGATTCCTTCAAAGAATTCCTGTTAAGGTAGAAAAACAGAGTGTCAAATTCCCTCAACAATCAATCTCTGTGAACACGACAAGCAACTCGAGACTCGCTTCTCAACTTCAAATAAACATACCAACAGCTTTCCAAGTGGTTTACGAATCACCACTTTCACATATGCATTCAAATTAGCATCGTACGTTGTTCTAGCTTGTTTTAAGAAGGTGTCGAGGAATGTTACTCGACGTGCCTTGATTTCTTGTGAAAAGTAGTGCATATTCTCTAAGGGAAGAGCAAAAAATTGGACTCGGTGTACTATCTAAATTGGCGGCGCCATCATTGATACGTACCAATCGTAAGTATATGAGCATTTAGCTGCTCCTTGTCATCAGCTGCACTAGCTGCATCTCTGGCAGCAGCTTTTCCAACAGTATCCAAAGCATCAAACATGGCCTTCACTATACGCTCGTATGCTGAAGCTACCACAGATCTAGCACCACCTTCACTTCGTTCCAGCAAATTTTCCATTCGGTCAACAAAGTTCTAAGCGGTTTGAAAAAGGAAGTGGAGTGGGTCAGATCCGAAAAAAGAAATCAAATGCTATTACCAAACATACAGGGAAAACTTTGAACGACGGCAATACACCAGCTCGACGCCTCGATACTTTCGAATCGTCGATAGCCCTGATTTGATCGTCCTAGTAATGTTTACGACGTTGAGAGACTAAAAAACCGCGCACGGAAACTCCTGATTGTAGTTCTTACCACAAATCTAGAAAACATGGTACTCAATCTCTTATTCCCATCTTCCAAGAACAGCATCAAGAACGTATATGACGTAGATTCCAATTCACGAATGTAAGATTCAGATCGCACCATCATTCCAATGGCAAATGTAGAATCATATTTGAGTCCAGAATCAATCAACATGAACAGTTCGTCTCTGAGTGAGTCGAATATGTGTTCGAGCATGTCACTACCAAGAGTGAGAAAGGGAGTGAGAATGATGACAGACGGCGTTGAATAGTCATTCAAAGTATAAACTTCTCATTTTTTTGCCTCTTAGGACCCGCAACACTTACTGTTGCTTCTTCGAGATTCGTACATCAGGAATAGCTTCACGAGGCTTAAGCCATTCATCTTGTTGTAATGCCCTGACAGCAGACGCACTATGAGGTGTATCATCAAGTGGATCTTGTGGATCCAATGGTGGTTTGTTGAGACTAAATAAATCAGACGAGAAATTTTGCTCTCGAATGATACAAGGCACCAACATTGTCAATACATATGCGACAGCCTAAACCAAAAGATGTGTCACAACGCGGACCAAGAAAAAACATCAAGAGCCGGTAGAGAAAGACACGAACCTCGTCAGGAAGCATCTTATCATCCAAATTAGGTTCATTATCAGCACTAGATGCATTACTATCACGTCGAAGCCCAGCAGCACTACGGGACGGAGAAATCACATCATCGGGATCAAATACACTCCCTCCACCACCTCTTGTTGGTGAATATTCATTCGAGTCAATCGAATCTTTGGTGCCCTTCCTTCGATGACTTGGTTTCCATGCTCCACCAGAACTTTTACCAAATGAAATAGGTGCACGTCCAGATTTTCCATCCTTGTCTCCTTTTAGTGTGGCTAGCGTCTCTCGTGATGTAGTGACTGCAGTTTTGATGGCGTTGGTAGCGACAGAAGTTGCTGATACAGTAGGCAATGAGAATACTAGGAAGGAAAAGGAATGGTTTGTCACGTCGCTGTGGAAAAAAAAAGGCCTATTCTATCACATACAATACGCCTCGTCCAATCCAGTCCGTTTCTGCAAATGATGGGTTCGAATGGGTTCAACTAGTGCTTGAATGTCTCGACTGTAAAGCCTTGACATCTCGATTGTGTATATCTGTGAGAAGGGGAAGGAGGGTCAGTTAGCCAATTTTCCAGGAGAGTGGTGGCGCTTTTTTTGCTAATCAATCGAAAGATTACAAGATTACAGAAAGTTACCTCTTGAATGGCTTGAAACTTCTTTTCATCGAAATCCCTCAACCATAACAAGAGATTCCGTAGCTTGAATATAGCGATTTCGACAAGGTCATGAGCAGGCAAACGACCACGTTTTGTAGAACGATTGGGGTCCTGTAGAGCTTTCTCTACCTAAATATAAGGAAAAAAAGTCAGTATTCAGAACTAAAATATACATGACTGCCTCGGCACGAAAACGGACACTAGTGTTGAGGAGTTTCTTAAAGTGATCTGAAAGTCGAGTAGCAAACCCGTTGGCATATCCAAGATAAAGAGTGATTCTCTCTTGAAATGCAGTCATATCGTTTAATCCTGTATATGATAGTGTATGAAAAATTTGGTTCAATTGCTTGAATGGAACATAGTGCTGAATGAACAGTGACTTTTTTTGCACTCTTGCTAGCTCACCATTGTCAATCTTGGATTCAATAACTTTCTTCAGCCTCAATGTGGCATTTTCACATTGAACAATACCATCTGAATCGTCCAAAGGTTCGTTCTTGAGAATCTCAACTACGAAGCCGGGTAATTTCAAGCGAGCCTATTCGAAAACGTGAATGTCAAAAAAAAATGCCCAATATGAGATTAAATATCATATCCTACGAGCAGCTTCTCCATCTCTGTCACAAGTCCCTTTTGGTTTGCAGCAACGACTTGCATTCCCTTGTTTTTCATTTCAATCTGATGAACATCTTGACCCATGCTCTAGATTTGGGGTAAAAAATGTTATGGACTGAGAATGAGAGTAATCGGATTGTTTGCCACCATGCTACCTTACATTCAAACGACCCGTATAATGTGCTAGCCATTGTTCGATATTGGACAACTCTTGCAATGTTTTGTCAATTTGAACTACAACAGCCGAGGCTTGATCTTCACTTCCAATAATGGCGTGTACATTTGCCTTTGTAAAGGGAATATTCATATCAGAATAGCTGCAGTTTTTTTTGTTGTAACTAGCTAAACTGGTCTCATACCGCTTCGAGTGCTAGCAGCTCGTTGTATAGTCGAGCTTCCAAGGCAGCAGCATCACCACCAACATTCCAGTCAAAATCACTTAGAACTTCATCCAAGTTGATGGGTGGTGGTGCTGGTTCTTCAGGTGCCACTGCGAAAAAACCAGTCAGAGCTACACCTACAAACTGTGAACCATCAGTCTCTTACTGAGCTCTACAGATTGCTCCACTTCATCATCATCTTGCAGAAGGTTACGACTTCCTAATGACAGGGCCTTCTTTAACTCTGCACCAGCAGTATTCAGGAAGACTGGATCATGACCCAATTGATCTGGACATAGAGCGTGTTGATAAGTGTGATACTAGCTTTCAATCAGCACAAATGAAATGAGAAACTCGTACTTCTTAGAGCTGTCTCGTTAATGTTGACGAGTTTGGGTATTTTGGTGCAATACCTCGCCGCGAGCTGCAAAGGAAAAGGAAATTGGTCAAGTAAGAACGCGTGTGATCAACACAATAGAACAGAATCGTACCTTCAATAGAGTATACAAGAGCTCCGCCTTTTTAACTAAATCCTCGACTTCCCACTCAAACACTTTGCCACTGAGACCGACAGCAAATCGTGTTCCCTAAATAGAAGTGTGTCAGGCATGCGGAGCAAAAGAGATGGCGCATACAGACATTGAATTGACGTGTCATCGGTTGTCACTGACATCTTTGGATTCCAATGATCTGACATCATCCAAACTCCAAGTTTTGCTGATGGTGAATTGGGAATCTTTGCCTTCCTGTTTGACTTTATGGATTCGTATCTTCATATTCTTCTTGGCTAATGAGAGTGGATTTGTAGATGAGTTTTAAGTAGGCCTTTAGTGGTGATGGCAAACAGTAAGACGAAGAAGAAAGAAATATGAAGCAATCAATACGAGAAAGATTCGAATCATTCAATGTCACCAGCTACACAATTCCAACACACAGACACATACCAGTGATGCAAATGTATCTAACCTTCTTTCCCTTTGAGTCGTCATCGTCAGCATAGGTGGCTCCACCTTTACTATTAGCACTGCTGTTTGAGTTGATTCCGGCGATAGCGTTATTAGTTCCTCTGAGATTGCCGATTTTGAGGAGTTTTCCACCATCGCGTTCCTCCAAGACACGAGAAAAGATCAATAGTTTCTCGCTGAGGGTGTCTATGGTGGTATTAGGCAGAAATGATCCCGTTCTTGTATGTCCAGATCGCTTAGTAGGACTGGTCGATACAGGAGTAGCAACAGTCGAGTGATCATCTGGGTCAGTGCTGCTCTCGTCATAGCCAATAAAGAGCTGCTTCGTCAGAGCATTGCGAAGGGCTGTCTCGGCCATCGAGAATGGTCGCTCTGTCAACTGGAATGGGTGTTGATCAAAGTTATATGTTTTTGCAAGTTTGAATGTTTTGAACTTTTCGGAAGGCAACCTGAATAGGACATTTCTGGAACTGTCAGTAGCGATTTTTCGTGTATTGGAATCACTTGACACGTAGTCTATCGTAAACAAGACTGAAGACGGACTGGTATGTTGCTCTTGTTGCTTGACGTTCAGTTTGAATGATTTGGAATTGACTCACTACAAACTGAACAACGGAGCATCACGACAGGAAACTATCATATAATACCCTGTTTGTCGCCGAAATCTAACTACCACGATGGCTACTGAGGCAAGTCAAACGAAAGCTGTTGCATTTTTATCACACTTTTGAGCACTTAATGAGCATTTCCTGACATGTCTCATCTCTCTCAGAAGGCAGACTTTCTGGACTATAGGATCCAAATGTTTGATAAACTCATGGCCGAATACACGGAATCTGTCAAGGGCACGTCATTCACAAAGTTCACTTGTTTTTTTTGCTCACATCACAAGCAATACTCATACCTCATCAACCAATTAGCTCAACCAAGAAAAGCAATCAAAATCACACTGCCGGACTCTCGCCAAATCGATGGAATATCTTGGGAAACTACGCCTTTCGACATTGCTAAATCGTTGTCAAAGTCACTGGCCGACAAGGTCGTCATCTCAAAAGTGAATGGCGTCTTGTGGGACTTGCTTCGTCCTTTTGAAGAAGACTCTGTTCTCCAATTACTCGACTTTGAGAATGAAGAGGGTGCGTGTAGCAACGCATGACTCGAGACACGGAATACGTTCGTTTTGGCGTCTAGCAAAGCTTACACGCTTCTACCGTAGGCAAAGCAGTGTTTTGGCACTCATCTGCTCACGTCCTTGGAGAGGCTTGTGAGCTACATTACGGATGTCATTTATCCAATGGTCCTCCTGTTGAAGATGGATTCTATTATGACATGGCCATGGACAAGTAATACCCTAAGATCTCATTTACCTGCGATCTTTCTTCTAACCTGTTCTCCAATCATGCAGGACTGTAGCACTTGCTGATTACGAACATCTAGAAAAACTGGCTCAAAAAGCAGTCAGTGAAAAACAACCATTTCAGCGACTCGTCATGACCAAGGAAGACCTGCTTGAAATGTTCAAGGTACTCTCGAAATCGCAACTAGTTTTTTTTAAGTCACGATACGTCACGATACTCATGGCTTTTCGTCGAGTTGTAGTACAACAAGTACAAGGTTCACTTTATTCGCGACAAGATTCCTGATGGAACGTCCTCCACTGTGTATCGATGTGGTCCTCTCATTGATTTGTGTGCTGGTCCACACGTGCCAAATACAAATAGAATCAAGTCATTCGCCGTCATGAAGGTATTTCATGTGCTCTGGCAATGGTATTTTTTTGTTGGAGCCTAACTCTGGTGAAATCTGTAGAGCTCATCTGCCTACTTTTTGGGTGATGCCAAGAATGACTCTCTGCAACGAATCTATGGTGTCTCATTCCCAGACGCTAAAATGATGAAGGAGTACAAGAAATTCCTAGAAGAAGCCGCAAAACGGGATCATCGACGTATTGGTACCGATCAAGAACTCTTCTTCTTTCATGAATGGAGTCCTGGTAGTCCCTTCTTCTTACCAGCTGGTGCTCGTCTATACAATCTTCTGATAGAACTTCAACGAGTACGTTTTATTGTTGGAGATGAGAGTGGGGCGAGGTCGTCTAAGAATGTGAGATTGAATGAACATTGTTTCGGTAGGCCGAATACCGTCGTCGAGGCTTCAGTGAAGTAGTAACTCCAAACATGTATAATTCCAAGCTATGGAAGACGAGTGGTCACTGGGAGAATTACCAGGTATTTACGTTTTCGGTTGTTTACAATTGTCATATTTACATTCTACCTTTGATTGTATAGGAGGACATGTTCATCTTTGATATCGAAAAAGAAAAGTTTGGTCTAAAGCCAATGAACTGTCCTGGTCATTGTCTCATGTTCAAACACCAAGAACGCTCATATCGAGAACTGCCATTGCGTCTAGCTGACTTTGGTGTATTGCATCGAAATGAAGCTTCTGGTGCCTTGACTGGATTGACTCGAGTACGACGATTCCAGCAAGATGATGCCCACATCTTTTGTCGTATTGACCAGGTAAACTGCATGTTTTTGGCTAGGGAGAAGTGAGATGTTGGTTTTCTTTACGCGAAAAAAATCGTGTTTCCCTCCCCTGAATAGACGTCTATCAGACACCTCTGACTCGCTGACTGACTACGGTCCTCGCTACTAGGTTGAAGGAGAAATTCAAGGAGCTCTTGAATTCCTTCGAGATATATACGAAAAGATCTTTGGCTTCTCCTTCTCCTTAAAGCTATCCACCAGGCCAGAAAAGTTCTTGGGTCGTCTCGAGACCTGGGAGATTGCCGAAAAAATGTTGTCCAACGCACTAGACAAGTTTGGCCAACCCTGGGATTATAATCCAGGAGATGGAGCCTTCTACGGTCCCAAAATCGACATCCGTATATCAGACGCCCTGAATCGTAAACACCAATGTGCAACAATCCAACTCGACTTCCAACTCCCAGACCGCTTCGACTTGACATATCAAAGTAATGACCCAAACCAACAATTACAACGCCCAGTCATGATCCATCGTGCCGTATTAGGTTCCGTAGAACGATTTATAGCTATATTGACGGAAAATTATGGTGGTAAATGGCCATTCTGGTTGGCACCGAAACAAGTCACTGTAATACCTATAATGCCTGCTTCCTATGCATATGCTGAAAAGGTTAAAGCTGTACTGCAAGACGCTGGATTTGTAGCTGATGCTGATGTGTCGGATAATACTCGTGAAAAGAAGATTAGGAATGCGGAAATCAGTCATGTCAATTTCATATTTGTGGTGGGTGCTAAAGAGGAGGAAACGAATACGGTCAATGTACGTAATCGTGATGATACAAATCCAAAGGGGAGGGGATCAGAGATTGAGCTGGGTGTGGTTATTCAGCAGTTGATCAAGTTGAGGGACTCAAAGGCTAGTGTGCAATTCCCATTACCGTAAAAAAGTGACATGTATAATTCTACTTATGGTGTGGTAATACAGAGAAAGTCAAACAGAAAAACGCTCGGTTGAAGCTTTGGCCTGGAGGCATCTGGTTTTTTGTTTGGCTAAGCAGATATGAGGGCAACCGCACTGAAAATACTGTAATAATAGCTCTGCGTGATGGTGTTCTATTTTACAAGATACTAGATGGAAAACATTACATTCTTGCTACTCCTCAGCGTGCTTTTGATATTTCTTGATAGAAATGGGGCGCAAGTTCCGTAAGCCAGGATGATTCTATAACTGTGACGTCTCTCATGAAAAACTTTGTGGTCTCAACAACTATTACGCAAGTCAATCAGATTCTTTTTTGCACCTTGCAAAACACGAGGCAACCAAGTATTTACCTTCATGGAATATAATCCAATTCGGCGAGCGTCGAAACAGCACACTGTTTGGATGTATATTCAAAACCTACACATGAATAAGCGTTGGATAAAAATAAGTGAGATGAAGATATATAAGGCGGGAAAAAATGGCATAAAACCGCAACATGGTTCAGAATCCAAACATTCCAACATCACATACCACATCATCACGCACAGTCCTAAAAGTACCATCCACATGCAACCTCGCAGCCTGTGAAAAGTATCCCGACACCAAACACTTCCGCAACATGACTGTATCTCCCTGACACGATAGCGTGGGATCCAATTTGAATCGAGTAAGGTACTTAGCGAGCTGAGCACGCACTGATACAGCTCGCATCATTGAATTGTAATTGATGAAGCGTTGGCCACACCATTTACGTGATTTTGCGGATTTGAGGAACGCATTGTAAACTAAGAAGATAGAAAATTCGTTGTGAGTGTTTTGGACCAAAAAAAGGGTGAGTATGAACGAAGTCACTACCATTGATGTATGTAATATGATCTCCTTCCTCTACAGCCAGCTTCCGTTTCTGCTCGTCAGCTTCATACCGCTGACTAGCTGGAGTGTAAAAGACATTCTGAACGGATACCATGGCAGCTATGGTCAAGACCTCTTCACTGCACTTGAATCGATGAGAGTTGAGAAGCTAAAATAATGGAGAGATGTGTCATTGAACAATAGACGGATCGGATAGAGAGTTTTTGGCTTCATTTTGCAACGGATGTAAAGCATACCACTGTAGCCATTAAAGGATCTAGAGGAAATTCAGCTAGACTGACACCGAACGGCATCGTGAGACGACCGTAATCATCCAACGCTTTCAGAGAATACAACAGCTATTTATACGGACATGAGTTATCAGAGGATTTTTTCCACCCAGTGCAAGTAACGCAAGACAAACAAAAAGCAATTTACCTCCAAAGCACGTATCATCATCATAGCTGGTGGAGCAGTCAGGAAATCAAATCTCAAAACATTTTCAATGCCCAATGCTTTCAGTTGAAGAATGACTGTAGCTAGGTTGCTCCTATACAAATATATACTCAGACGCTGTTTTTGCTTTAACATCTCCTTTCTTCAAAAACTGACAATCCCACCTTTGCATTTCAGGCACATTGTTACCAGGAAGCTTATCGAACGCTTCTTCTGTATACAGTCTATAAGCTTTTCCAGGTCTGGTTCGTCCTGCTCTTCCTGCACGTTGTTGAGCAGATGCTTGTGATGTTGGGACGACAATCAGACTTTCCATTCCAGTTTTTGGATTATAGGCTCGAATCTAATGACTTTGGCGTAGTCAGACATGGTCAAGAGCGACTTTTATCACACAACCCAAAACATCTTCGCAATGAACTCTTATCATCGTGAACTTGCCTTGACGAATCCAGAATCAATGACATAGACAATCCCCTCGATCGTAATCGAAGCTTCAGCAATATTCGTCGCAATGACGACTTTGCGAGTATGAGGAGATGCTGGCTTGAAGACTTCTAATTGCTCGTCCATTTGCAAACCTCCGTAAATCGGCAGAGCTTGAATTTGCATGGCCTTGGAATCCAACCTATGTCACGAAAGTAGGAGTAAAAAACGGAACTGTGAATATGATAAGGACCACAGCAAGTCTTACATGACTGCTCGCTCTGTGATGAGTGAAGAAACAGTGTCAATCTCCTCCTTTCCTGTGAGGAAGATTAAAATGTCACCGGGAGCTTCCTACATGGCAGTGGGGGTTTGAGTACACGAACAGAGACGTAAGACCTGGTTGAAGATCCAAACCATACTTGAGAGTGAATAGAAAACGTCACGTCCACTGCGGTTTCCAGATAATCTGATGTTGCTTCCTTGAGATAATGAATATCAACAGGATACATTCTTCCTTCCAACGACATGATTACGGCACTATCCAAAGTCCTGTCTGGTGTCATATTTGTATTGAAAAAGCCCTGAAAGGCTTCAGCGTCAATTGTGGCTGATGAGATAATCACTCGCAATTCCTCTCGTTTCTTCAAAATCCTACATATAGTGGAAATTGGATCAATTTTTCAATCAATGAGCCAGCCAAAAAACACAGAGTATGTGTATCATATGGTTTAGCAACATACTTTTTAAGAATGCCAACTAGAATATCAGTATACAGACTCCGTTCATGAGCTTCATCCACCATGACGACACTATATTTCGACAAGAGTGGATCCAACATGGCTTCTCGAAACAGCATTCCGTCAGTCATGTATTTGATCCTTGTCGCGGTTGGATGTGTCTTTTCATCAAAGCGAACCGAGTAGCCTACAGTAGTTCCAATAGGTACAGCCATTTCTTCTGCTACTCTGGCAGCGACTGTTGTGGCAGCGACTCGTCGAGGCTGATCAGAACGTGTGTGGTTTAGTACTAATATGTGAGGGTTGAGAGTGGTCGAATTCCAACCAACCTGAGTGCAAGCTACAACTCGACCTTCCGCAGTCCAGCCAGCTTCATGTAGATACTGTGGCACCTCTGCACCAAAGTATTTGAGTCAGTGTAGCAAAACAAACGGAAGTCGATTACCATATTATAACACACGAGTTGTCTTTCCAGATCCAGTTTGACCAACGACCACCACAACCTGATACTTTTCCACCAGATAAAGTAAATGATCCTCTACAACGTAGTGATTAGATTAACAGACCATAGCAAACTTTCAGCATCATAGCTTACTGTTTTTGGCGATTGGCAACCTCAATCGTTGCTGACTGAGAGGTAGAGTTCCATCGTATGCATTATATACAGCTACAGTATTCTCAGTGTCGCCATCACGGTCTTGATGACTCCCTATGGACAAAAAAAGAATGTCAAAATGTAGTTTGATTTGGCAGTTCAGGTCCAACTCGAACGAAACAAGACGGTGAATGTAATGTTGAATGCGATCCAATGTAAATGGTGAAGCATGGTTACCTGGAGCAATACTACCTGGCTAAAAGAAACGAAAGGTAAACCTGTAAGCTTGTATTGTCTTAAACATTTGGGTTGAGCTTGTTGGACGTACCTTCCAAAAGGCCATGGCTATATCAATCTAGTATGAATATGCATGAGCAAACTATGGATAGCTTGAACAGAGTGTGGATGCCAAGACTACAGCCGTATTTTGTGTCTGTGGATGCTGGAACCTAAGTTACGTGATTGCTAGATGACTTTACAGATGTTTGAAGACCGTAATCCGTGATGTACACCGATTAACACGTATTGAATTCTGTGCGCTTGCTGTACAAGCTGTGCTGGAAGAGTAATATGTTTGAAAACCAAACGTGCCTTGCACTCAAGCCACTTCCACTATAGAAGATGGACATGTTCTGGCGTCATGTAGTGTAAGTACGCGGTTGCTCGCTCTCTATAGCTCCATAGCGTCTTTCGTCTTTCATCTCACTAAGGCGCAACGGTTTTCATAGTGACGCCCGTTCGCCCAGTTTTCAAAACCACATCAACAAACCGTCAATCTCGAAAGCTCACTCTACAGCCCTTCGTAGCATACTAAAACAAGGGCACCCAACCAGAACCCAGATAGAAACCATACCACCCATCTAATCCTCCACTCAACTGCCAACGGGAGCCCATGTCAGCCTCAAGAAATGCAAATCCGAAAAAAACACCCACTACACAAGCTGAAGTTATGAAATCTTGGGTTGAGGAACTGAAATTGAACTTTCCCAAACGTTCTACTACAAATCCTCTACTCCCTGAAGCCCCCTCACCACCAACATTACAAGCCGAATCTCCTTTTCTCCATGATGACGGTGACGACGATACATGTAGGCCTCAATTAAACCTGAACTCTGTGTACTTGCCACCTCCATTCAAACCCCACATCCTTACTTACTCTCAATTCTGCACATAGGCTCCAACAATGGTGAACAATACGACGAGCTCTATGCTGATCTTATCAACGATCAGGATGAAGATGACGAAGCTGACATGTATGAAGACATCCTTCCTATCGTCAAAACTATATCTGCAAAGCATGTTGCCACAGTCTCGGAAAATGTATCTGCAAATGTTGTTGCTACTGTCTCGAAACCTCAGCAAGAACCTATCATCATAAAACAGGAACAGATGACTCCAAAGCCCATAGATCCTCCTACTCCCACTCTAGCACCTGAATTTGGTGGTGAAGCTGATGAAGACGAAGAAGAAGATAGCGGTGACGACGTACATGATCTCCAATTGAAACTGGAAGATGGTCCTCCGGTCTTCTTTCCTCCATTCGACGTAAGTTTCCCAACTTCTTTGGATAACAACATACCCTCTCAGTGTACTAACCATGTTGCTTCAAAAAGGACAATATGGCTTCCTCTCCCGTGACAGATGCCATGGTGTTTGGATCAAGCAGGAGACCTCAGCATGTCTTTGTATGTCCTGTTGCAGATTGCGACAAGTACTTCACTCGTAAATATAATTTAAAGGTATGTCACCATTCTAGCAAGTCACATCTGCAATTGCAAAAATCAAGGAATCTAACCAAATATCCAACCAACGTTTAGATACACTATAAGATACATGATGCAAACAGAACGAAACCTTATCTATGCACATACTGTGATGTACGCTTTGATCGTACTCATGACTTGATTCGCCATCGCAAAACTCTCAAGTGCAAGAAAGCTGCTGTAAGTGATTGATGTCCCCTTTAGAGTCTCTGAAGTTACATCCTCCTCAAATCTGACCCCATCCTTGTATAGGTACGTTAAAGAACAGCAACACTTCTCAAACTTATTATCATGCTTGGCAAACTCTTTGTTTTTTCTGGTGCGCACTTTGCTCTCAAAGGATTATGGCTATTGACAACAAGACGAAAATCACGAAACAGAGACTCAAACCCATTTTATTTCTCTCACCAAGCTTGGAAGCTTGGGTGATTTGAAAGAAATTTTAAACAATTTTGCTGCACAGCACACGGCAGAAACATCATGATACATCAAAAGCATGAAACAGTAGTAAATAGTTGCTATAATCCCCTTCGAAATATATTCGTCGTTGTTTATGAACACTTATAATTATTGTGATCGTTGCTGTATGATACTATAGTAACTGTATCAGATCCGCAGCACAAGCTTGCATTATTGCAGTCAACACTTGGATCTGCGAAGAGCAGCCATGTACGTGATTATACGCGTAAGTAACGCACAGGGAGGATCGCACTAGTGAAAACACCACAAATCGCTTGCTCCCGCTAATTCAACTCCGGATTCAAAATTCAAAACTTCGTGGCATCAAAACACTGCCCAACACTCTGAAGGTAAGACCAGCTCAATCAAACCATCCTTTTAAGAACCCCCAGAAGCTAACAATTTGCAAAATCTTTATCTAGCCTCATTACCACGCAAACGCTATGAAGCTCTCAGCTCTGCATCAGAGTTTTCGACAAACATCCCTATTCCCGATAATCGTCAAGCGATGCACCTGCAAACGGAGCATATTCAATGACATGAATGACAGGAATCTACGTAACGGGTTTGTGTTGACTCATGCGCAGGAACGGAAGGGGTTTGAGAAATCCAAAGATTTGATGGTGGTCTTTGGATGGTATGGCAGCAATGAGAAGAATTTGAGGCATTGTAAGTTTCCGTTTTGGTGTTTTGGGAGAGCGAGGATGGTGTTTGCGGGCTGGTTTGCTGCTTGGAAAAAAAGAAATACTACTAAGACCTCAAGATGTCGTTGGATTGTTGTTCAAAGAAACACATGTACTAATTTAATAACTCTGTCCCTCACTTAGACGTCGCTCTCAACAATCGCATGGGATTTGACACGCTGACACACATCAGTCCTGCTAAAATGCTCTACAACCCAAGGGACTTTTTCACGTCCTCGCAGACTCTGGTTTGTTACCCTTCCTGTTCCATCTCACATGCAAATACTCCACCTCTAACCTCGCTCTACATACCCTAGTTATCAAAACTGATACCCTTCTGGATTGAAAGACGGAAACAACCAGGCTTCGAAAACGCTGCCGTCAGATTCCACGTATTCTCAAATAACGGGATGTTTTCATATTCGGTGATGGCACAAACAGTAGCCATACGTCTAGGAATCGAAGCTGTGAATTCACCACTACCAGCACGACTGGCACCAGCGTTCGAAAACATCCCAACATCTGATCTAGAGCTATTTTGGAATTGTATGAACTCACCAGCTTCACGAGTGGTATGTACCAGTGTATGAAAGAAGCCGACTTTTTGCACAATGGCTTACATTCCGTCGAGTAGGTTTGCGATTCAGCTCCGGCACCGCTGGTACCTGATCTAATAGTCAGAGGCCAGATTGCAAGCCTGTCGGGCAGCAAGGTTGCCAAATTCTTCGACTTAAAATACCGAGAATACATACCGGTGGTGTCGCCAGCTCTCGAGTTGGCGTATACAGTGTTTTGCAGGACTCCATGGATTAAGCATTACTTGTCGAGGATGCATCTGTCGTTGCGACAAGTGCCGGGGAATGCAAGCTATCTGTTTGTCTATGGGGGAGGTGATCGTGTGATTAGAGCAGAGATTATAGAGGTATGTATTTTGCAGTTTCGATGCAAAGACCCGACGACAGATGTCTCAGGATAAACTTTCCATGTAGTTCTACATCAAAGAGTTACAGCAACGAGGGATAGATGTTAAAGCCAAGAGATTTGAGGACTCTGCTCATGTGTCTCATTACCGCGAGTACACGAATGAGTATACTGATGTCGTCCGTCAATTCCACGGGTATGAAAGTGTTTTTGTTTTGTCTACGACTTCGACCTAGACTAAGGCTGATCGCTCTTGCACAAAATAGCTCGGTTGTTCCTTTGTACTACTTTGCCTCTCTTTCCTAATAGTTGTAAAAACCACGGGCCAGTATAGACCATCCACACTGTAATAGAACATAGAAAGACCTCATATGCACAATAGTCAGGCAGTAATATATACAACTTATAGTATTCACCACCAAGCAAATTATTACAAGATTCAGTCCGTATCAAATACGAATCAAATGGCGACCTGTTACTAATGATTGATCACAACGACCGAGACAATGATAGCAATAACGACCGCAAAAGTGCTAATCATGAACAAGCATGTGTATGCCCAGTACTAGAGAAAAGGTTTGGTTAGTTGTCGCTATGCTTACTCTTGCAAACTACAAATTCATACCTTCTCTCCTCTAATCGGGCTGCTCCCCCAAAAGACTCCGGCAAGCCATATAAGAGGGCACAAAAATCCAATCAAAAATAGAATCTATTAATAAAAAACACAATCATCTTTAGCGGATGCAAAAGAACCAACAGATTATGATCAATTCATGCTCACCATCGGAGTCGACACAACCCACAAATCAGTATCCGGCGATTCAACCACCATAACGACATTCCCAACATCCTTCTCCTCATTCCGCATTGTATCAGTCGAATCTGAACTACTGGTCGAATCAACACTAGCAGGTGTCAGATTCCTAATCGTCCCTTTCGTCAATGGGTACAAGACACTCGACGGCCTCTGCTGAGCAGCATCCATTCCAACAGATAATCGCGACCTAGAGTTATTCCACGTCGCAGTAGATCTAGTCCTCACCGACGCATCCACCACATCAGTACTCTCCGACCTCAACAGTGCTGGATCATACGGATTTTCATCATTCATCAAGAACGCTACTTGAGCAGCGTCACCCTCACCCAGCATGATTGTTCCTCGCCATGTTTCAGGTATATGCGAGTATCGCACTGTTTCCGGTTGCGCGGTGGCGACTTCGTCGAGGTTTACGAGATCTACTTTGATGCCGTCCGTGTTTGTGACTGATGGGTATACAAAGGGATAGCTGGCTGATTCGTTGAGGGCTTCGTCGTCGTCTGCGTCTATAGGTTCTGGGATTGCGTAGGGGAGGGTGAAGAGTCCGAATGTGAAGGTGCGTACTCCGTCACCGCGATCAAGACTAGGACGTAAAATTGAGTTATTGGTATAATTGTGTATAAATGATAGATTTTGAAGTATAGATCTACTCTGGATCACGACAGAACTGCAAAAAACCCCCAACAACGATCAGACAGACAAGCACACACAGTGCACTCTCACCTTTGCTTTCTTTTAGGTGGCTTATGAGCAGCAGCAGATTCAGTACGAGCAGGCTGTGGAACTTCCATAAAAGACGGTATTGGTGCTCTAGTCATGGGAGGTGATGTTTTGAATTTAAAGACACGTCCAATGTCTTGACCGCTACTGTTTTCAGTATAAGTAGTTGCAGGCGAAGTAGGAGATTCATTACTATTTGATAGAGTGTCGAGATCTCCGTCTTTGCTAGTAGTACTTGGTTTTGGATCAACCTGTTCTTCAATGTCGACGTTTTCATCGTGATCTACTAGTTCCGGGACAGATGGAGATGATGCAGAGACTTCATCTAGTTCTACTAGTTCGTGTACTGATGAGTCCGTGTCCATTTCCTCCATGCTTATAGTCGACATCTACTCTGATTGAAATTGTTTGAATTTCGTATTTGACGTACATGTGGATTGCCGAGAAAACAGCAGATGGCATCAGATCAAGATGGAAGACGCGTGGAAAAAGCCATTTAAACGTTTAACCTGCCTTTCTAGCGTGCAAAGTGCTCCAAGCTCGAAGAGGTGGCAGAAATTTGGAGCTTTTATTTGTAGTGCTTACTTAGTAGCCACGATGTTTGGAGGACTAATAAGTAGATTAGCAATAGGCGCTACTACTAGGATATCATCTCTGCCAACACAATTACGGAATCCAGCTCTCATACGGCCGATACAAGTCTCGACAACAAAGAAGCTCACATACGCATCAACAGAGGCACTAAAGCAAGGCTCGCAGTATAAAGATCTTGTATCAACAAAAGAACGAAATGCCTTTATACCACCTCCACGAGGTCTGTCTCCTGGTCTATCGTGACGATGCATCAAAATCAAAACTCACAAAAAAATCGATGCTTCAATCTAGGCGAATGGACTGATGTCAAGTCTTTCCTGGCGGCTATAGGTCGTAACGCAGAGTCCGCTGTAGATAAATTCAAGGACTGGAATCACTTCTTCACTGTGTCCCCGACTGAACTGCCGACGCTGGTTTCTGACGTTCCACTGAGAAAATACATTCTGTCGTGGAGAGAGTGGTACAAGTATGTACTGGTGAATACATTTGAAGTGTGGAACCACGTTCTGATCAAACCCTTCCTTCAAACTTTGACGTATAGACAAGGCTATAACCCATACGCAATAGCTGTACCAGTCAGAAGGAAAAAGTACCTCAAGATTCGTGCCAAGGTGCAGCTGGCACGGTTGAAGAAGCAAGGGTTGGCATAACTTAATCTAGCTATTCTCTTTGTAAATCCTTCCTGCATCAGCATAAACCCAACAGTTTTGCATCAAGCCAAGCACCGACAGTTCCAACAGCTTGATATAGTTTAGCATGTTTATATTTTATAGCAAAGTTGCGTATACAATCAAAAGCCTTCTTTGAATTCGTTTGTTTCAGCAACCCTTTTATAAAAGTGTTTAGTGGTGAGCTTCGGCGTGATGGTCCTCTGCTAGTGCAGCGAACTGGTTGGCTTCACGTTGCTCATCCCACTTTTCGACCTAATTCCCATACGAAATGTATTACCATCATGATGTTTTCACTGTCCAAGGAAATCAACACTTCGACAACAGCCAAAAAGAGAGCTCAATTGTATGAAAGGAGCACGAAATAAATAGCCGGCACCCCATATACCCGACTGTCGTCTACGCTATTTCCCTCAATCAACATGTCAAGAAAGAGTCATCCTACTGTAAAAAACTCACCCATTTTGTTGGACAGATTGAGTTATATGCCTGTCGGAATTGCTGGCATGGAGCATAGTCATCACCCTTTGCCTTCACGCATTTGAAGAAGTCTACATAGTTTTGCCAGCAGTTACGAGTCTGTATTGGTAGAAATGTCAGTTTCTGGTATTTTGTCGAAACCGGATGTTGCTTAACGAGGCCATCAAGCGGGTTTAGTACCTGGTTGGTATTGGGGAATCGAGCATCGAATCCTACAGTCTTGACTACGCTAGTGTCGGACATGTTTGGTATTAGTTGGTATGTCGGGTTTGCGAAAGAGCGTTTTTGTGGTTTCGTGTGTGAGGTGAAGAGGAGCCAAGAAAAACACGTCAGAATAGTGGATGGAAGAGGCATGGGAATCTTCATTGAAGTGATTCAGTTACCAGTTACTCAGTGCATACGCAGGCTCCAAAACGCGCAACTGAGACATACAACACAGACCCAATTCCAACCGTGACGGTCCGACAAAACACGATAAATTAGTGTATATTTGTGTCAGATTAATACTCTTTACTAAATCACCAAAAGCTTCCCAACAGGGCTCTTCCCCTTAAACACGAACAAGCTCGATCCAAACAGCCCAATGGTTATCGCGAGTCCAATCAACACCATCTGAAGCGCAAACTGCGTCCCGTCAAGATAAGCACCACCAAGTAAGCCCAACCCAGCTCTTATACCAAGCGACCCGGGTACCAACACTAGCATCGAGGCGAGAATGGGAGTGATGGCGTTTTGTTTCAGTCCTAGCGCCCAGATGTTGGCCAGTATGCCGACAACGAAAGCAGCAATAGCTGGTGTGATGGTATAATCGAATAGGTTTGATGCGAATATGCTGACAGTAAACCTATTCCAAACGGAGATTACCACACGTTGTCCATGGTAGGGTTGACGGTGTAAGTACTTACGCTATGAGAGCAACTCCGGTCATCACCGGCCATTGTCGAATGTTGGCTTGAAAGAACATATTAACGACCTGCGCGAAGAAGAGGAAAGTTATTGAGCTTGCCAACACAATGTCTCTGAATGATCAAAGCAGCAACTTACAAAACTGTATGGAAAGAAGAAAATGTATCTCCAATAGATATCTAAAGATGGTCCACATTGAAGAGGTAACAAATCCGTAAGTTGAGACGCACTCTTCCAAAAGACGAGGCTCGTTCCAACAGATATTCCAAACCCGAGCATTAGAGCTTGGAATAGAGCTGAAAACATTCTGGTGGTTCCTGCAAAGAAATTGTACGTGTGTAAGTAATTGATTGTGAGTGCAACTACATTCATCTTTATGATCATACCTGAAACGGCGTTGGCGGTTGTCATTTCGATAACCGCAAATGTAAGAGCAAGACCCTTGGAAGTTGATGGAGGTTTGTGAGATTTTCAATTAATGAAAATAGGTGCAATTGCTCACCGGAAAGAGGGAGGCAAGTGATGAAAGGACTGGTGGACTGAATGAGAAGCACACTCCGCTAGGTCCCGGATCTGGAATGGCTGTTTGGATAGCAAGTACGATAAAGCTAACCACCAACGGAGCGAGGAACGTCATCAGGAGCTTCAACTGAGGGAACCTAAGAAACCAGATTTTCAGTTTAATCAAAAATCTACGGAAAGTTATGAGCAAAGCTTACTTTTCACTGAAATGGGACATGATACTAACAAGGATTCCCATGCCGGCACTCAACAGCGAGTCCCACCAACGCCCACCAAACGATGTGATGCACAGACAAAAGGCCATTACGGGTATCAACACGAACTTTGTTAGAGACGAGTACCCTTGTATATGGTCAATCCTCACAAGCTCCTTCAGCGCGTATTCTACATATGCTCTATCTCTTTTCGAGCCAACCACAAGATCATTACATAACTTGTTCGTCTCGTAAAGCTTTGTGAGATGTATGCCTTGTTGGATTTTGAGTACGTGGGTTTCTGAAGTTTGCGAATCGGAATCACCAAAAGTCACCATGACGAGAGCAGGCAGCAGTACTATTTCACATTCTACAGCCAAGTCTTCAGCTACAGACTGCAAATGCGCTTCAAGCCTATGTGATGGTGCTCCGTATGCCGCGAATGACACTACAAGTTTAATGAGTAAATCGTACTTGAGCCGTCGCAGCTAAAAAAATTGTGAATGTGAGCAATGCTATCGCTTCAAGTTCAGAAAGCGATTGAGTAGCATTTTTAAACGTGCACAAACCTGGTCATCATCCGATTTCTGAGTCCCACTTCTCGATACCGAATAAGACGAGTTTTGACGTGACACCCCAGAATCATCAGAATCCCTTACATTGACGTCCTTCAGATGCTGCGTAACAGATATATTCTGTGAGGCAGGCAAGAAGATTGGGGGACTGGGCGCAAAAGCTTGATTTATAGATGCCAGAGTAGCCTGTCTCACAAGGGTATGTTGCATCAGACTAGGCGTCAAGGACGCTCTTCTGATAAAATCGGACTGCTTTCCTGTGCTGAGGCTAACTACGGGAGCTGATGATGATACATTGTCTAAAAGTCCTTCCTCGTCAGAATCACCAGCATCGTCCACCGCAACTACTGCAGTTAATGGATGAGATTTAAAGGATGGTGTTGGTGCGAGGATAGATACTGTTGGCCTTCTGTACAGCAGATCAATTGAATTTGACGTTTGTTGGGAAATCGATGTTACAGGAGGAGTAGTCGACAGTGGTGAAGGCGGAGTAGTAGATAGCTGAGCTGACGAATCAGACAGATCGGCTAGTGATGTTAAATGTTAGCGTTCGGTACAGAAATCTGATCGAAATTCATTACCTTCAGCTTCAAACTGTGAGAGAGTTGATTCCTTCATTTTTAACGACATGGATGCAGAGGAATAGATAGCTTCAGAATCAGTATTAACAAGATTGCAGATTCAGCCTGTTGTTGTTATAAGTGCTTTGATGAAGCTTTGGATCAAGAAGTTTTTTTTGACAGATTTGACAGCTAAGACAACGTGATAGCGCAGGCTGATAATAAAACATGAAACGTGACTTGACGCGTCGAATGGACCACTGAAATCACTGATATTGTTCGATTGAACTCATCGGTATGATTCGAATGATTTCGTAACAGTGTCAAATTTGGAGCAAGAATAACGAAACTTGAGACTAGGCGCCACCTGATCGTGAAAACATCCATTGAAATTTGAAATTGATGAATTATCACATAGATTAAGCTAGCGAGACGTCCCTTCCATGTTGGCGAATCGGTTTAAAACGTCAACAATCCAGCACAAATGTTTGTTCTTGAATACCACGACTTCCTTGCAAGATGCTTCTGTGAAATCGGGACTCATACACAATAATACGCGTTACATTAGGATACAAAACTTGATTGCAGTTGCATTGAGCGATTCGGCGTGCATCGCTCCCATTCGTTCCAATTCAAACAAAATACGTACTCAGTCTCTTCTTGTCCATTGCTGCGTCCTAGAGAGTCACTATGTCAGGACCACCACCAGCGATTGCTCCTCCAACAGCGCCTGCTGAAGCAAAGAAGGTATGCTTAATCGCCAGCGATTACTTCCAAACGACAACTTTGTAACCTATTATGATACACAGGCTACCTTGTCAGGATACGTCGGTTTTGATTCTCTGCCATCTCAGATCGAAAAGAAATTACTCAAGAGAGGCTTCTCCTTCAACATCCTCGTCGTAGGCAAGCACACATTCAAACATTGCGAAAGGAGGGTGGAACATTTTAAACAACCGACCAACACAATCTCAACATATAGGAAGAGGAGGATTGGGCAAATCTACTCTGGTCAATACGCTACTTGCATCGCATCTACTGGATTCAAAGGCTTCCAAGAAGGCTTCCGACCCGCCACGAAAGACTACTGAAATCCAAAACATCAGTCATGGTACATTCGGATTGAGCGTTCAATACCTCTATGCCTAGTTGCTAATCCTTCATACGTATGCATAGTACTCGAAGAGAATGGTGTCAAACTCAAAGTGACCATCACTGATACTCCTGGATATGGCGACCAAGTGAATAACGAGAACTGGTACAATCACCATCGATATATCTTTACCGCTCGTTATTGTAATTTTTATACTAATTGCAATCGTCACTAGTTGGGAACCCATTGTAAAGTTCATCAAGGATCAATACGCCACGTATCTACGACGAGAACTGACTCCCAACCGTGAAAAACGAATCCCCGACACCCGTGTCCATGTCGTCCTCTTCTTTATTGAGCCAACTGGTCTAGGGTATGACCTTGATTAGCCATTAGAGCACATCTTACCTGTTTATAAACTCCAAATCCCTTCTCGCCAGGTTGAAGGCTTTAGACGTGACCGTCCTACAAAAGCTATCTGAAATCGCAAACGTCGTACCAGTCATTGCCAAATCAGATTCACTGACACTCGAAGAACGATCTGCATTCAAGAAACGTATTCGTCAAGAGATTGAATTCCATGGTATTCGTTGTTATCCACTCCCTGATGCCGATGACGAGCCTGTCTTGACGGATCAGGACAAGGCAGAAAGGGCACAGGCACAGCAGATGAGAGACATGATTCCCTTTTCTGTTGTTGGGTCGGAGAGAAATATCGTGGTAGATGGTAAAGCTGTGCGAGGAAGGAGAACCAAATGGGGAATGATCAATGGTTAGTCTCTTCGCAGTCTACGAATTACACTTTGATCGCTGTTGGACTGTTACAACGATTTCTGACCAAACAATTCGTCTGACGTCTAGTTGAAGACCAAAGTCACTGTGAATTCGTACCATTGAGAGCATTCTTACTACGAACACACTTGCAAGATTTGATTGAGACCACAGGGCTGTTACACTACGAAGCATTCCGTACTAGACAACTATTGGCCTTGAAGGAATCAAGCGCTCCATCCAAGGTCCCTGGAGATGTATCTCGTGATCCTAGTGTCCGCAACATGTAGAGCGCCAAAACTGAAAGAGGATGATAGTTATGTGCTTCTCTATATTTTAGAAATGAAGTGGTTGGGGAGGCCGGTTCTCCCACAGAAAAGTGTAATAATGCAATGCAATTTTATAAACAAGAGGGGGTGTTTCCAACACAATTACTATTCCTCACGAGCAGGTGTTTGAGTCAACAAGACCTTGAATCTTCGTTTCAACGTCACTCTGTGTTTTGAGTACTTGTCGTCAGGAGAGAAGCGAGCTGTTTGAAGAAACAAAGGGCTAGTTAGGACACAAGTCAAATCAACAGCTGTAACAGATGTTTCGACGATATTATCAAGTCATCGACACGATTTCTTCAGGTGACTCGCGAAAGCGTCGATTTTTTCTTCTTTTGATGTTTGCCGAATTAGAGTGACCATCAGCATCCAACAGTCAAGATGGAGGTTAATTGGCGGCAGTAAGCGTCATCACATAGTCTCCATTCACGGTTTTGCTTACCTGGATGAGCACTCTTTGTGATGCTGCCATCTGTGGTCAGTTTCTGCAACAACAAAAAAAAGTTAGCTTTGGAAGCTTTAACAAGACAGTACAAGTTTTGCAAGAGAATAGAGAGACTTACTTTGAGAGTATAGAGACGCTTGCCTCGCTCGTCTAGAGAGTACATCAAGTGCATTATTGCTTTAGGTAATAATAGTGGTGACTGTTGGTTTGGACAAGCAACATTGAAAGTTAGAAGAGATGGAGCAATTGAATATCAATGGCTGGAGCAACTTTCCTGAGGTACGTGTATACTCAGCATCGATGAACCTGTGGGCTTTGGCAGCGGTCTGTTATTTCTGACGTGTTTTCGGCCGTGACATTTTGCTGAACATTTCGCCTTCATACTCGATCCGTGTCATTATCTGCAATACAACACTCTAAACACCGTACTAATTTAACGATTCTGCTTGTGGCAGGCAATAATCTTTGATTTGGACTTTACTCTATGGCCTCTATATATGGACTCATACACCTCTGGCCCACCCTTCAAAAGAATCGACAACTTTTCGATTCAGGACTGGTCTGGCGAGAAAGTATCGCTATATCCCGACGTACATGATATCATACATGCCATTCGAGAACACAGGACTGATACCAAGATTGGCATCGCAAGCCGATCACGTATGTACAATTCAGCGTACTTTACCTAACCGCATGTGTACTAACTCGATCAGGTTAGATACTGGCGACTGGTGTCGCGCCGCTATCCAGTTACTACCCATCCGAAAACCACACCTCCCTGAAACCTCTGAAGACCATCTTCCTCTCCATTCATATATCGATGCACACGAGATCTACCCAGGCAGCAAGACAACCCACTTCAGAGCCCTATCAGAGAAACTCGAGGTAGACTTATCATCAATGCTATTCTTTGACGACGAGCAAAGGAATATCACTGAGATCGGCAAGATGGGAGTTACCTGTATACTGGTCAAGAACGGCCTGTGTATCAAGGATTTTCATCGGGGGCTGGCTGAATATCAGGCAAAAAAGGCGGCTTCGGGTGTTATGAGGAATTGGTTGGCGGCTGGAGGAGGTGGTAGCAGCAGCAACAAACGTGATAAACGAGCTCGAGAGCGTAAGGGTGAAGCTTATGATGAAGAGGATGGGGCAAGTGGTGGCGTGGTGAGGAAAGTTGCTACATCATCTGAAGGGGTTGACTTGGATTAGAGTGCTATGTATCTGCTGCCAAAATTGTCTGTTGGGTGGTGTACGATCTTAGCAAGGCCTCTGTAACAAACCGTAAATAGAAAATAGAAATCACGTCTCGTATCTCGTAAAAGCATAAAATATATATCTAGCTGTTTTACCCCATTCCACAACTCTCGTCCATTCGCTAACAAAACGCCTTCAGCATCTCTTCAAAACATCACAACATGACGACAATCCCAAAACCAACAAAGTTCCCATCGCTAACAAGCCGAGACGTGACGTCCTTATTTCTAACCAAGCGGAATCGCCGAGATGAACTCGAAGAACTACAAGCAGCAGAGGATGCGCATGCAGCAGAAGTATATTCAAATGTGTGTTTTTGAAATATCATCACGAAAAAGCTAATTCGGCTACCGTGTTATTAATAGCTACAATCTGCTATGAATCCGAATCCAGGCAGCAAACCTGTTGCTCCGGGACTGGCTCGTGAAGCTCCTCCAGTGCAGGTTAACATCATAGCTCCATTCTTGTTTAAATGTGTTGCTAACGAACCTCCCGTTAGCCTGAAGCTGGAGATGAGACTGAGCAATCTGAAGCTGATGTTGACGATGATGGTGACGATGACATGTAGTTTCGTATTCAACCCACTAACGACAACACACAACACATACATTCAATCAAGATCCAAACCACCATATGTCAATTTTAATATCTTATCACATCATATGTATTCATACTTTAGAAAAAAGGCGTGCAAAAATATAGGGAACTATAAACTGAGAAAAACACTACGGAATTATGTTTGGAAGAAATGGGGGGTTTATTGCCATTCTTCACCTCCATCAGCTTGATCATCATGACCGTG
Organism: Synchytrium microbalum; assembly: GCF_006535985.1. Lineage (NCBI taxonomy): Eukaryota > Fungi > Chytridiomycota > Chytridiomycetes > Synchytriales > Synchytriaceae > Synchytrium > Synchytrium microbalum. Next base: position 139,095 of record NW_022158392.1, on the reverse strand, counting down.
CATTTCCTCTTCATTATCATCAACTTCTATGTCTTCTTCGCTCGGCTGTGGTGGTTGTGGTTGTTGCTCACCCATTTGAGCGTAATACAACAACATGGCAGCAACCACTTGTTGAGGATCTGCAGTGGTTTGATATGTACCATCAGGGGCATAATAACCATGCTCTTGCTGACCTTCTCCAACTGCAGTGGGGGGAGGAGCCATGGTTGATGATGATGGGTCGGCACCATTTGAATGAGTCCCGTTGCCATCAGGTCTACGCTTCTTATGGCTAGCCTGTGGTGGTTCGACCTAACAATGATTTTGGAAATGGGTACTCAGTTTAACTTGCCTGTGACTTTCTGTGCAAAAAAGTTGTACGCAAATCCTTAATGCTTACTTTTGGTTCGCTGGACTGTTTGCGTTTTCGTTCTCGATACTCGGGTCGAGCATAATCATTCTTGGCCTGAATTGATGTAAAAGTGAGACGAGCAAAAAACAGGGTACCATAACCGTAGAAAATGGCAAATCAAACTTTACCTCATCACCAGGGTGATTTCGTTTCATCATATTTTGTCTCTTGGAGTCACCTGGCATACTTCCAGAAGCAGCTGCTGCAACCATAGCTGATACAGTAGCACTGGCCGAGTTCTATATTTAATGAAAGACAAAAAAATCAAAGATTTGATCTTGACGAATAAATACCCTCAAGATATATACCTTAGCAAGGTCAGCAGCAGTAGCCATAGGCACATTAATCTTCAGTTTGATCTTCTTGGGTGCTCCAGAATCATGTTTCGTTTTCAATTCTAAAAAACACGCGAATCAGGTTAGATACCTGCGCAATAAGACAGACAAAAAAAGAAGACCTCAAGTCAGACAAGATACGCACTTTTCAAAGGCTGATGAGGATTACATATCGGGCACATAAACTTATCCATCTGATCAGCCTGCTCAGTAGACAATCCAACACAATCAAGATGAAACCAGTCATGGCATCCATCACATTGCACCATAGGCCTTTCCTCATCGTAATGCGATTTGCACATACAATATGTAGCATTTGGATCCTCCTTATCATCATCAGAATCAGCTTGTAAAGAAGTCTCTACCACCTTTTTACGTAGCTCATGAGCTTCTGCGTCAACTGCTATAGGCATACCCTGAGCAGCTCGTAGATATTGTTTGGCTCGTATCTTATCGCCAGGTACCATTGGTCGAGATATAAAATCCTGCACTAGGGCTTTCCAATTCGTGACCATGGCTAATATAATATCCAACAAATCCTTTTCTTCAGGTGGGAACCGGAAGGCACCGGCTTCTTCTGAGGCTGCACGGAATGATTCCAATGTCGGTCGTGTACCAAAGGGGAAGGGAGCAGTCACATCACATACAGTACAAGTATAATCTTCAGATGTCTCGGCAACCTTTTTGGGCACCTTGACACATGATATATGATACCATTCCTTGCATACATCACATTCAATCATTATGCCCTTTTCTGGTAGTCGACATATACAGAAAATGGGTGTATGATTATCATCGTGAGTACCGACATTATTACAGCAAGCCTTTATACTCTCTCGTATTTCGGTAAGATATGCCTCCAATGTTTGTGGTGGTGCAGGTGGTACATCTGGTCCGGCAGGCCTTCCCATAGTCTGAGCAGTCGTTTCCACCCATTCCTCTGTTTTACGAACTTCTTGTTGTAATACAGGGTACGAGTCAAGACGAATATTAAAGTCTTCATACTCTTTCAGCAGCTTGCGAATATCACCTATATTGGCTTGTGGTTGAGCATCACCACCTTCTGGCTGCTGACCTTCACCACCATATGTTTGGAGCCAAATGCTAAAGTCATCAGCTCGTTGAAGTTGATATTGTAAATGTCGTAGCAATTCAGGCACCACTGGGCTAGTTTTACCGCGTTCGACCAACTCGTGTACTTCATCATAGCCCATAGATTTGGCCTTGAGAAGATTGGTAGCATCAACCTTCCACTGCAAACCAACTTCTTTAAGATCCCTTAATTCCACCATTACAGGAGTCTCCAACTTGACACCATACTCAACTCCTTCATCCATAAGAGTGACGACCCTTTCAATATCATTCAAAGCATCGGGACTCTTGATCAGGATATCAGCATTTATAATCCAATCACCTTGTCGAGTCTTATTTTGAAGATCAAACAACTCCTCAACTTCAATATCCATTGTTCTACCTTGATCAATCATCTGTTTATAGTCCTTTTGTGGCAAATCTTCCGCGAGTAAAACTCGAGCCTTGTCACGATATGCGACTGCTTCTTCTTCTAATGCTTTCAATCCAGCAACTTCTGGAGCTGCATCGAAGCCAAGGGATTCATACTCTTTGAGTAGTTTTTGGATGTTGACAAGACTTCGTACTTCCATGACCATATTCTCTTCGTTATTGGGATCATTATGATTATTATTACGTTTGTCACGTCGAGACCTGTTGGTGGACGAGGAGACACTGACTGCCGAGACACCCTCTTCATCCATATTCGTAAAGAGAGCTCGACGTTCAGCAAGAGTCTTACGGAGGGGTCGTTTCTTTTTATGCAATATACTATTGGCTCGTTCTTGCCATTCGTAAGCAGTCTCGATAAAATCTCGCAGAGCCTTCAAATCTTCCTGAATATTTGGGATTCGTTGTCCTTCAGCTAACAGTTGTTGGAGAGTTTTCAACGATGGTCGACGTTCAATCATCATAAGGTGTTGATACTTCAACTTCCATTGATTCGGCTTGTAGGCTTCACGACAGACATTATCGACCAAGCCTCGTAATTCATCATCGGTATATTTCATTCGCATGATGAGAGACGGTCTACCACAGCGACATACAACCTGGACAAAGCATAAACTGTCAGCAAAAACCGCAGAAGACGGGAGAGAATGGTCTCTGCGAATAAGTACTTACGTGATCCACATGGAAAGGACAAACCACACGTTCAGGAGAGCATTCACATTTGACGGCAGTGACGGTACAATACTGATTACAATATGAACATTGACCTTGCTCTTCGTTGGTGTATTCGGCTTTATCAACGACCTGTTTGAGTTTCCCTGGCCGAGTACGAACATCGTTTCGAATCCGAATTTCACGATCTCGTAAGCGTTCTAGCTCCGGTTTCAGCCATAGTGCTGTTTGTTCATCGTTATTCTTGCAAGCAGTGGTAATCAATAATTCTTCGTGGTTGAAGACAGGCATCTTTCGGAAGTCTCGATATCGTTCAATGGACTGCGTGCCATATGATAGCCAGTCCGCTGTAGCAAAGTTGACTGCTTCACAAAAGTTGAACTATGATTGAGCAAGTTGGATTAGCGAACTGAAAGCTACTGGTCTGGAATTATAAATTATACTCGGCTTATTTTGCCAGATCAAACGCGATGGAACTTACTCCGTGATTGAATCCTCCGTGATAAGCCCGAGGAAAGGTAACGATGAATTCTCCAGCTCGTTGATCTATAGCATGACAGGGTACCCTGTTCCGAAGCAGTGTGGCAGGAGACAACATGGTGGTGATATGGAAGAGGAGGTCCGGGTTCATTTCAAAAAGTTCTGGAACAGTCTTTTTCAAGACTTCCTCAAACCTGTCTGCATGAGTGGCAGGGACACCATACCAAGTCTTTGCTTCACCAAAGTGATTGTAATTGATTGAATAGGTGTTGTGGTCTTCGGCATGCCAGCAGAATGTTGAAAAGACCATTCCAACATAGAGCCATGGAACCATTACACCTGGAACATCACTATTTATATTACGGAACAAGGATTCGGGAAGAAGTGGGAGGTTGTTTAGATTCCAACCACAACTCGCATAGGGGTTGAAGGGTTGTTTTTCAATGACAGGGAAGCCACTAATCGTAAATCAAAATTCAGCAAATCAAAAGGTCGAGGAACGCGAAATGGACAAGATTAAAGACAAACAAAAGGCGAAAAAAAGGACATTATCTCACCTTCCATGATGAGATGAATGCAGGTCAGCTCCATATTCAACTTCGATTTCTTCATAAGGCGATTCGACAAGCCGCCAGAATTCCATTTCGACACCATCTTCATCAACCAAGACCTGGCCAGCATGATTTCGTTTACCAATAAACCAATTATCCTTAAACTCATTGGCGATCTTTTGGAATTCAGCAAGACTACGTTCTTCACCATCCTCGAATCCGTAATCGTCTCCTTGTTTCTGTAGACAGTTGACACAATACCATTCACCTTTTGGGATGGCAGGTAGTGGCGGAGTCAGGCAATAGAAGTGGAAACCGTTATTGCATACATCGCATAATAGGATTTGGTCCTCATTCTCACTACGTAGACATATTTCACAGAACTCTCCTGGTTTGAGATAGCTCTGTGATGGTAGAGCACCTAGTTTTGTTCGAGTGGCATGACGATGTTTTGATCCATCATTCTTGTCCAATTCAAGTAATGGTTTTGGTACATTGGGTTCTTCCTTTATGGTGGTGGGACCTGTTACTATGGCTTCATCGCCAAACTTGCCATTTTCGACCAAGTAGTTTTCGTAGGGCAAGACCCATTTGACATAGGCTGTTTTAATACTATGGGACATAGAAGTACATGTCTTGCCCTGAATACCGATGGCACGAGCTACTTCTGCCCATTTTTTCTGATCTGTAACCTGAAATTAAACGAGGTTGGTTAGTAATTTGTATTGGCGATCGTGGTTTATATGCTTGTGTCCCAATCGGCGAGAATTCTTACTCCTTCATGACCTCCTCGACGGGCGACTTCCTTCTTCAATTTGAATAAGTCTATAGGTTTACGGTCCAAAGTCGGGAGTTTTGTAAGGGGAGTTCCGTTTTGCTGATGATATTGTTGCAGTTGATCGAGATAGTTCAGAGTAGTTCGAGATCCTCCCTCTACAAAGTTGAGCTTTTGTAATCGAGGTCGGAAGAAAAAGTTCTATAAATGGGCGAATCACGTTAGTTGATACTATAAGGCCAGTAAAACGTGGGGTGGGTTTGTTGGGAGAACAATTGGGTGTCGACGAAAACACTAGTCAAGGCTTTGCTACGGGAGTCGACATATGTGCTCCGACGATGTCTACAAGTCGAGTCCAGCATGATGACCTGTTGAAACCCCCTTGAATAGTCTGGTTCTTTGATTCGACCTCTCTCTCAGACAAAACTCCAATATGAAAGAGGACCTGTTTTCGTCGCAGTACTATACCTACCTCAGTATCTATGGAAAAGTCGGGCTTCCAGGAAGCAGGAGGGACTATTTTGCATAATCCGGCGTCTTCGGCGAGTGGTCGTATTGACTGAATGTACAAGAGGGGATTTTGAAATTGTTCAGGAGTAGGATGAAATACAGGAGCTTCAGGTAAGCCAAATGGTCTCGGGCCTTGAGAGAAGATATGAATCAGTACATTGTAATGAGTTGAATACAAATACTACCTACCTGGAGGTCTAGGCTCTGCAGGATTAGGCAGGAAAGGTGGATCAAGTGTAGTGAAATCTAGGCCACTACTAGCCTCTCGTTTTGATTTGCGAGCTCTGGTTCCTCTCATCGAGGGGTCTGCGGTGACCATCTCTCTACTGGCGAACCTCTCTCTGCTCTGTTTTATTTGTTTTTGATGCTGTGTCGGTTTATGATGCTGTGTTTTGATGTTTCGATGATGACTCTGATGACAAAAAAACGAAGACCACCAATGCGACGTGAAAGACTCTTGAACTAGCCAAGGGACGTGCCGAAAAGAAGAGAAATCACACACTTTAATGTTTGCGCTATCAAAAAACCGTCACGTTCATGGTTTGTACTCACCAACAACTGTACAAGGAAGTTGTCGCGATGGCCCAGCAAAAACGGGATGCGTAGAAGTTTGATGCGATTAAATTACGTCTATTTTATGAGGAAGCCACTATAGCTTAACTTTTGCCCAATGCCACAATGCCACTGATGGCTAAAATGCAAACATCAACTACTTCATCACGTCGATGGGACGGCCAGCGCCCTCCTTCTAGCCTTCGAATGTGGTCTCAATTCGACTTCTTGCTCCCACCACGTCTTCCAATTGTCTCGATACCAAGTAACTGCGACAAAAAGTGTAGGGTAAGATGAGGGAATATTACCTCCAACCAGTTCAAAACGACCTTACTTGTCTCAGCAATCCCAGTATCAAAGTCAACACATTGCTTCCATCCCAACGCTTCAAGTCTACTCGAATCAATAGCATATCGTTGATCATTGAATGCTCGATCAGCTACGTGCTCAATTATTTCAGATGCACGGTCTTGTAACCCGAATTTGCGTAATAGGATACGAGCAAGATTCAAATTCGTCAATTCTGAATCTGAGCCTGCTCCAATGTTATAGGTGGCACCGGAAACGCCCTTGTGCATGATGGTGTCAATCGCATCAACAACGTCCGTAATGTAGATGTAGTGTCGTGAGTTTGATCCGTCTCCATGTAAGTACCTGTAGAAAACAGGAACACGAAGCGTGAGTGTATGAGTTCGATTGGACCAACGAAAGTCCAAAGATTGGTAGTACTATCCAGTAAACGTACAGGTTCTTGTCAGAGAGTAACGAGCAAATAAACTTCGGAATGACCTTTTCTGGATACTGAAACGGTCCATATACGTTATTACTTCGTGTGATGATGGCTGGTAGTTTGAATGACTTCTGGTATGCCTTAACCAGCGATTCTGCAGCGGCTTTGGTAGCAGAATACGGATTCGATGGTGCCAATATCGTCTCTTCTTCACGATCTGGCTATATAAACAGGGAATAATGGATCAGCTATGACAAGCAAAAACGACAAGATCAATATCGACTAATACCATATTAGCTTGAGTTTCACCATACACCTCATCAGTACTAACATGTATGAACTTCTTGACTTGGAATTCACGAGCAGCTTCCAATAGCACATGCGTTCCCATCACATTGTTATGAGTAAACTCGAGTGAATCACCAAACGAGTTATCGACATGTGTTGAAGCAGCAAAGTGAAGTATCGTATCCACATTCCGTTCTTGAACAACATAGTTTACTAGATCGACTGATGTGATATCGCCCTATTCGAGAATACAATTGTCACGTTAGTGTTGGCTCTTACATGGTCAACAATGTTTCAAACCACACAAAATTTTGGATCCGATGATGTCTCAAACATACCCGAACAAAGGTATAATTGGGTTTATCAGATACGGCCTGCAAGTTATGGAGTGATGAGACATAGTCCAGCTTGTCAAAGTTGATGATGTTGTAGTCCGGGTAGGTGGCAATAAGATAGTTGATTACATGTGAGGCTCTTTTTGTGGGAAGATAGAGGTTAGTGATCCAACGAAGGACGATAGTTCGACAATGATCTTACATGAAGCCTGCGCCGCCAGTCACGAGAACGTTACGAATGGCGGGGTCTGGCGGATACTTGCATCTGTTGCTCATCGTTGGTTGTGAACGTTGGTTGTGAACGCAACACGAAGAACAAGTAGAATTTCTGTTCTAAATCGCATGGCAAATAAGCTTTCAACCAATTTGAGTAAATTATAAACTAGTTACAGTGCAAAATAATAAATACATCACGTGAAGAAATTATTGTCTATATGTTTGTCGTTTGATGATCGTGGTGGTTGCGATAATGCTAAAAGATCTAAAATGCAATTGGTGCAGCTCATACTGAAGGGTTGGGTTGTCTTGCGGCATCAGGTTGCTTCGTCGACGACGAAGCCCTAGAAGTATTCCCCATATCTGAGGAATCCGTTACAGTCGATAATTGTGGTCCAAATAGAGCTGGATTTTGGATGTGTAGATGTGGTTCAGAGTTGCTATTGTGACTGTGACTGGTACTGCTAGTATTGGAGCTACTGTTGCTCAAGGCATGCAAGAATGGAAGGGTCGTTCCGCGTGGTTTTCCAGATGAACCACGTCGTTCTCTATTCATTTTAATGGATTCATGAGACGCAGAGTGTGGTATAGTGGCAGTCGATATGTCTCCATGGCTGCTTGCAGTTGCTTGTACTGACGGACCACCTATAGGCTCTCTAGAACTATTCCTCGTCCTTGGAATAAAGTGCAGCGATTTCCTCAACGACTCTCCCAATGTGAGTCGATCATGATGAGGTGGCGGCGGGCCTCTCCTTCTCATACTAGTAACCGAGACACGTGGCGAGACGACACCCTCCATCCCACTTTCGTGAGAAAAGGAGAATCCAGTGTTGGGTGTTCTCCCTGCTCCTTCATCCTCCATATATACTATAGTACCTATTGATCGTTGTGGTGTATGTAATACGGGATGATTCGAGCTCACAGCTCGTAAGCGTCGTGGTACAGATCGTACAAACTCTCCCACTAATCGAGCTGGCAGTGAAGCTAGTTGGAAGGAAGTTCTACGATTGGTTGAGCTGGCGCGGTCTCCTTTACCACGACCACGATTATCGTCAGAGTTATTATTGGTATTATTAACGGGGTCAGTTGCTATTCTGAGATGAGGAAGATGGTGTGGTGGGTGATGTGGATGTTTAGGCGATGGTGGCGTTGATGGCTTTTGCTCCTTTCCTTCCGACGATCTACCCGATGTTGATTGCGTTGCTGGGTGATCGGGTACAGCCTTCATGGGTATGCTATCTTCGCTTATGACTATAGCTGGTATGGTCTCTGAACTAGGCACTGCTTCGTGCTGATGTGTATCATGACTATGTGGTCCAAATAGTCCAAATAATGGTGCTCGTACATTCCACTTGGCATATTGCGGCGGGTCATCATTCGGTCCTGGTTTTGGATCACCGTTAATAGCAGCTTCACCAGCCTTGGCAGCTACCTTTTCTTCAGAAGACAAGTTGTACTTTTGCATCTCGCGTACTATATCGGTATCAGTTGGCCAAAACATGGCTCGAGCTGCAGCTGCAATGAATCGTGGCAGAGATGCCGTCACTATTACTAATATCATGACAAAGTAATAGGCTGCCTGTTTATAGAGAACCGGTATTTCACCATATGTGGGATTGGCCATACTTGCTGCATACGTGAGGACATAGATAATCCATACGGCTACTGTAGCAATTATGGCAAACACTGCTAGCCAGTTCCATGAATAAGTTCCCATAGCAATATATACGTTGACTGTTAGAATAGCAGTCCATGCAATGACTGTACCCATGGCATCTTTGTTCCAAGTCAGACCATTTGGGTCAGTGTCGGTTGCGTATGCAAGCGTCACACCAAAGTAGATAACGACGGATTGATATATACCATCAGCAATATAAATCCATACTTGTTCGTTGGTGAAGAGGTCATTTCGAATACCCTTTTGATAGATTTCAGGTAGTTTGATTGAGGTTTCATCATTGAGATCTTGGTCGAATGTGCCAATAAAAATGTTAGGTAGCAGAGTGAAGAAGGTATTAAAGAATTGTCCATATGTAAAGTCAGGAATTACATCCGCTGCGAATCTGAAAAGACGTAAAAAAGATTTAATGGGAATCGAAGGATGATAGTCGACTGTTCGCCTTCACTCACCCTGACTGGAATTGATACCAAAACAAGATGAACAGCCACAGTACGTTCTTATAAAAGTAGTTGAAGATCAGACCAGCCGTTCTCACATATGCCCATTTCCCATGGACCAATAGCAATCTTGCCAAAAACCGGAATTGCGGTATAGCATAATCAGCAGCCATGACAGCTTGTAGACCTTCTTTGCCAGAAATTCCAACACCGACTTCTGCTTCTTGGATCATAGAGACATCATTGGCTCCATCACCAATAGCCAAGGTGAGTGCATTCTGCGAAGAATCAAACAATTGAGTATTGCAAAGGCAATAGAAACCGTAGGACAAAGAATACACAGGAACTCACCAAGCCTTTGCGAACAAGCTCAACAACTCGTGCCTTCTGCAATGGACTAACACGAGCACAGACTACAGCTTTACATCGACAACCCAATTCCAAAAGAAGTTCTCGACTGCTTCCTTCCAGAGCAAACTTGAGTGACTCGCCATCAATAATCAAAGCATGAGTATCACCCTCAATAGCCTTTCCATTCTCATCCCAAAACCGATTCAGAGCAGACTTGAGTTGATCAGCAGTACCATTTGGCGTAGTAGCTCGCACCACAATCAGCACCATGGTTCGAGTCAGTAGATTACAAGCAAATCCAATATTGATGGCAGTTTCAACTTTATCACCAGTCAAAACCCATATCTTTATACCAGCTTGAGCTAGAGTTGCTATACATTCAGGTACACCATCTTGCAGTTTATCTTCAATGGCGGTTGCTCCAAGCAGTATCAGTTCACGTTCTATAGTCTCAGCGGCAGCAGCCACAGCTTTATCTCGATTCACTATCTGATTTTGAGCAGCACTATATGTATCAGCCCATGCGAAATACTGCTCTTCGGGTATAATGCGCCATGCGAGACACAGTGTCCGTAAGCCGTCATTAGCAAACGATTCTAAATCTGACGAAGTCTTTTCGGAGAGTGCTTGGTCGGTGCCAGTCACCAGTCGTTCGTAGATGACCGAGTCGGCACCTTTACATAACAACACTATATGTCCCTCCGAATCTCGAAGGACTACGCTCATACGTTTCCGATCTGAATCGAATTCCAGTACATTCAGTACAGAATACGTTCTTTCTTCACCATAGACTTCTATGCTAATGGAATTCTGTGCTCGTCGTTTAAAAGCAACACCAACATCTCTGGCAGCAGCTACCAGCGCTGCTTCATCAGGCGACTGGGCCTTATATATAAGCTTCTCAGGCGAGTCTCGTGGGATATCAACTAGCACCGTATGACAGCATGCCAGGAGAATAAAGAATTCTCTAATCGCTCTAGCCTGTTCTCCTTCTTCTAATAGGTCCTTGACTAGACTCATATCAACAAAGGATAATCGGCCATTATCCACATAATGGCCCTTCAAGTCCTTTTTCAGAGTCGATCTCATCTGCTGTTCTTGCTGAGCCAGTTTGGCTAATATAGCAGGCTTATCAAAGTCGGTGAGACCTTCACGTTGCATGGCACCCATTTTGGCTTCTGTTATGTAACCATCACCATAAACTATTCCATTTATAGAGCACATCCGGAATTCCATCACGTTGGCTGTGAGAGTACCGGTCTTGTCGGAGAAGATATACTCGATTTGACCCAGATCGTCACAGAGATTATATGTTTGAGGTACCACATGTTTGTCAGATTCTCGATCATACATGTCATCATCCCAATATATGAATACAGACTATGAAATGGAACAGGAAGTAGGAAGTGTAAGAAACGATGACTTATTTGACGACAAAAAACAACTGCGAAATCCTTATTATTGCTTTACCTGAATTGTCTTAGCCACCTCAACCGATATATATAGTGCGATCGGTATAATGTTTTGATAGATAATCATGGCAACGAAAAAATCCAAGATTGATTGGGTAAGTGTGGAATTCGGATCTCCTAAATTCCACAGTGCTCCTTCATTCCGATAAGCAGCCAAGTAGAAGGCTGCCGCACAAGCATTAATCAGACACAGAGCCACCAAAATAACAAAATTTAGTACAATCAATGGGTTCAGACTTCTTTGTATCTTGGATCGTTTAGATGGTGTTTCTCCTGAATTCAACATGACTTTCGTATCAACTCCTGTATAAATCACAATACCAATAACCCATCCAGTATTCCTCAATATACATCCACGTAGCAGGATGCCTACAGGGCTGATGGGCACCAGCTTGCCCACACCTCGTTCCATTTCTTCAGGCGAGGGCCGTAAACCATCTGGTTTTGGGTTGAGGATTGCGACACCACTATATGTATACAGGTTGGCTGATGGTAATTCAGAATCTATAATGATATTGACTTTGGCACATTGGGCTGGTGTTTTAACAGATGCGAGTTGGGTAATGCCTCTACGAATTTTGAGATTGGTTTCACCATCCAAGTTCTTCGTTTCGACATAACATACGTTATCTGGCTCGGATGTAGATACGACGACGATATCAGCGGGAATAGGATCATTCTCACGAATGAAGACCCAATCGCCTACTTTAACAGCATCCCACAAGTTGAGCTTCCATATAGGATCAGTCACATCCAAGATTGGTGACCTCTCAGATTGTTGGGTAGCTGAATTTGTATGAGTTACATGTGAATTTACATCCGACTCTTCACCGTCTAGATGCACCTCGTCTGGAGGTGCCACGTCACCAGCACATTTCGGATAGTCGGAAAAGCCTATATGTAGAGGGAAATCTCGTGATATGGCATCTGCTGGAGATTTTTTATTCCATTGTATCAGTTTTCCTAGTATCCGGGCCAGGGCGCCAAACATGAGGTCGATTCTATTGGAAATGTAGCTAAAGATCATGATAAATTGAAATGGTACAGTTTCAGGTGATGGGTTTGTGTTTCGCCAGTTGGCAAGGAGATACGTTCTAGTATTGTTTGCTCTAGTATCAGCTTCATGACGTTTATAATCTTCAAAAGCGTCCTGAGATAATGGAATTGTGTGAGTTGACATGTGCCCATGATAAAACAACTCTAGACCAAAAATTGATCCCGACCTTGAGTGCCGTCACACCCAAAATAAACAAAATCGGAGCAGCAGTGAGTCCAAAATCGACATTTTTGAAGGGATCAAATAGCTGAAGAATGACAAGTGATATAAAGTAAAAGTTTGCGACAGATCGGAGCTGCTCCAGAGCATTTTTCGGTATAAACGTCAATAAAGTATATTTTGAGGTTCGGATCTAGAACAAAAAATGTCATCGTCTAGCTCTAATCATGGATTACGTTCAAAACTTTTTTCATGTTCAAACCTGGTTTCCCACGTGGAATGTTTGCGAATATGGTGGTCGAGAGGGCACATTCATATAAACCCTTCGCTTTGTGTCTGGTCCCGACTGATCTTCATATGCCACTGCTGGCGATACCTTGGGACTCACTGCCATCTCATTAGCATTTCGTGAAGCTTGTCGTGAATGTCCTCCTTTTGGGACAACTGAGCCCGAGATCTCACTGATTCTCCTCAACATGCTTTCTATAATATTATTTCCTATCGATCATCACTAAAATATTGGGAAAAGATTTCAGTCTCCAAGGTTTGTCGGGGTTTCGTTAAAATACGTACGAAGCAAATGAGGAGACAGATCCGTTAACGGTCGACCGTGGAAAGCTCACGGATATATGATCTGAAACTTCCGCCGACGTTTTGAACAGTCCTCCAGTTGCAGTTTGGTCGTCAAGAAGTTTGGGGCAAAAAACTAAAGACGTGGATAGCAATTGCTCAGCCAAGTTAGAAATCTTGGATAAACCCTAGTAGATGCGATGCGATTTTATGGTAGAAACGTGACAATTATTATGTTTACTTACAATCATGCTATTGCGAGGATCTATGCTATACAATTCCTATTTACTGCTTCTTCTCGTGCCAGTGCGTAACAATCGCAGTAGCAGTTCCATCTGGATTCAGACGGAATGGTTTACCTCGCCATTCCACTATATATCCTGCCATAGCAATACACCATATAGGTAATGCCATAACTTCCCGGACAATCCAGGCCAGAAAGTACACGTCGGCACTTTTAGCCAAACTGTCATCAATGGTAAAAGCAATCACTGTATCCGACGCAATCCAGCCTATAAAATGCATCACCAGAAACATTATACACTGTGATCTAGTCCATCCCAAAAAGTACGACCAACCCCAGACACCAAGAAGACCACACACTATCGATTCGGTAAATGGCTCGATTAAGGTAGCAACCGTCACTACATATTTACGTATACGAATCCATCGTGATCGTCGACGAAAGTATTCTACAAGGCTCAAGGCACCCAGCGGTTGCATGGCAAAATCAGCTGTAGTAGCGTGCCGTAATCCCAATTGCCATATCTTTTCACCCATAATATTATCTTCACTCAAGTATCGAGCGAAATGAGCTAGACCGCCAGCAGCTGCTCGTTCAAGATCTGTTTTACGAAACATATTACTCTTGCCATTGATACATGACGAGATGGATGCATAATTGATGCTGAGATACATTTTACAGTGTGCGGTATTTAGAAACATCATTTCTACACGAGATCCAAAAGACTGTGGCCTTGTTGCTACTGGTGCGTGGTGTACCAATCCAATGTTTGGTAGATGGAGAGCATCGACAGATCTACCCATGCAATCCGGCGCGACTAGTACGTTCGAGTCCACGATCCATATAATATTATATTTGGCGGCATGATAGCCTGGTAGCAAGTTGCAAACCTTTGGATTTGGTCCAATTTCTGCTTCATCTGGTAATGAAAAGGAGCGCACGTCTTTGAGATGATGCACACCAACATTGAAATGCATTACGACAACTAACCTGGATTGCCAGTAACAATACGAGCATCAACATTGGGATGAGCTTTCATAACCATTCGAGCGACTTCAACAGCTTTATCCTTGGGATCAGCTACAGTCATGATGACCTCAAACTTTGGATATTCCTGTTTGAACGCAGAGGCTAGATTCTCTTCTAGCAAATTATCGACGCCCTTCATAGGTCGAAGAATCGTGACGCTAGGAGTTGATGATTTTTGAGATGATGTGGGCGTTGGCGGATGAGAGTAGCGTATTCGCCTAATAATATAGTCAAGGGCCATATCAGTATGAGTTCAATGTACATTAAGTCAGTTGATTTCGTACACGAGAATAGCTCCCCATAGACAGAACTGTGTCATGACAATCCACATCACGACTGAGAATCCAGCCACTCCATTCTGCAGCGCAGTTGCAGCGTCCACCATCGTTTCCAATAGCTCTGTTTAGTGTTGACTACTCGATCTACACCATTATATTCCTAAAACGTTGCTGTATGAAATGAAAGTGTTGAGTTGACTTGACAGCAGCTCATCCGCTCCTACGGCGGATTACAAGGAAACAAGACGCGTTTTGACGGTTTTGACGCCGCGAGTTTACATCGACTCGACCACAGGACTCTCAGGCTCTATCGGTAACGTTCATCGGCTTCAACCTTTCAAACATTGAAACCAACCTACCCAACGATGCAAGTCCAGGTAGGAGTCTAACACACGTTCGATGGCTTACAGATGCTAATTGACATATATTCTCTAGTTTTATAGGGCTCTATGGGGTGTGAACGAGGATTTCGAAGTGCTCTTCCCTCGATTACAGATGCAAGGGTTTGCTGGAGTAGAAGTCTCGCTTTCTTCCATGGGATGGCCTGATAAATCCAAGACTGACCGTTTCAGTCAGCTTCGTCTCAAATATGGCCTGAAATTCCTTGCTGGTTTATACACTGTACGGTCGTGCATCGCAGATTGTGACATCCTAAAGTTCAAAGATCTGATACAGCTTGATCTAGGCTTGGGACAACTATATTGGAGATTGGGCTCCGAAAACTGTTGAAGAGCACTTGATGCAATTCAAACGAGAGCTGATTGCCGCCAAGGAGCTTGGAGCTTTTCATTGCAAGTAAGATTGAGTCTATTGACTATCATCGATTCGTTTGGAGATGATCAAGCTGCCAGGTTGATGCTTCTCATATCGTATCTCTAACCTGCTTCTGTGACAGTTCTCATTCTGGTGGGGACAATCTCTCGGATGACGAGGCAATCCAATTTTTCGAAGGTGCTCTTGCGATCGAAAAGGAGGTGGGCCTCACTGTATCTCACGAGACGCATCGTGGGCGAATACTCTACTCTCCGTGGTATGCGATTTGCCACCACTCGGTTTACAAAAGCTGGCTGATTCCTTTCAACTATTTTCACAGGCGTACATACATGCTACTGAAACGTCTACCTACGCTTCGGCTCACTTTGGATCTGTCACATTGGGTAGTTGTATCCGAACGATTTATATTGAATCCAACGAGTCCGCATTATCGGCAACTATTAGAATTGGTAGCATCACGAGTAGATCACATCCACGCCAGGATATCTACCACTCAATCTTCACAAATTGATGACCCAGAAGCTACAGATGGCTGGGATCCGATATGTCGAGAGGAGTTCGATGCAGTTTGGCAATTCATTTGGGACGTGCAGCGTAAAGCTGGCAAACGTGTCATAACAATGGACGTCGAGTATGGGCCGCCGGAAATCGATGATGGTGGATACCAACGAAATGTGATGTGGGTAGCAGAAACTGTGAATGGTCAACATGTTGTAAAGAAACGACCTGCCAAAGTTTTAAATGACCTCGTAGTGACTGAAAAGAGTCGTTTAGAACGCAAGTTCAGTGCATGGAAATCAGCACACAAGCTATAATAATGTTGTGTGGATCTTGCTGGTGTTTTAAGCAATGACTATAGACAAAAGGTGCATAATAATATTATGGTTTGGTTGTTTTTTACATAAAAGTAGCACGTGCCATTGCAATCTCATATTCACAGTGCTTCTTCAAGTTTGTTGATATAGTATCTACTTGCTCACTCACATCACGCGTTTCATATCTCTCAGCGACGGCTTTCATCAATTCCAGCGTTGGCTCACCCTAACGTCACAGGTGTGTGTCAGCATCAGATACATGACCATTTCTGGCAAGTTTCGACTTACATCTTTGAAAAAATCATGTTGAGCATCAGAAAGTTGAATGATAAAATCCCTTTCGGCCTTGATTTCCTTCACTTTAGAGATGAGATTGTCACGTCTACTTGGAGGAGCAATACCAATACGACGCACTGTGTCAACCATACGAGAGAGTCGCTTGTCACTGTCTTTACAGTACTGATCGAGACCAGCGTATTCTGACGTTGGAGCAGGTCGTTTGTTATGGTATATATCGTCCTGAATCTTGATAATAGTTGCACCATCTACTGGCATGTGTGGATGCTGCAGTCGTCCTTCTATATCCTTCCATATTCGAGAGCCTACAGGCGGTGTTTCGATGTGGATGACTGCATTCCTGCCAACTGTTATGTAGGGTGGCCTCGTCGATTGAAGGGGGCGGACTTTGTCTGTGGATAATAGAAATACAAGTCCATCGATTTTGACTACGAGCTGCTGTGTTCCTACAACAGCAAACAAGGTAAATGGTAAATCTGATGCTAGAGTGACTGGTGTTCCTAAAACACGTTTAAAGCGACTTAGTTCAAGTTGCAACTGCAAAACAAATATATATGAAGAGATTGCGAATTGCCTCTCGGCTTTACCGTGATGTGGCTTCTGAGCGTACCTGCAGCGATCAATTGTACTTGACAGGTTCCAACAACTAGCTCCTCAACTGGGTGTGCTTTCTGTTGAGTTTCAAGCTGAAGTTGAGTTCCATCTTCCGATATAGGCACGAGCTCCGTCCAAGGTAGGCTGCGAAAGAAATCTATGGTCATTGAGCTGCTTGCTTCGCTTGAGTTTTATTGTGAGTTTTTTTCTGGGAGAACGTGGCGGAACGGAAGGCACGACGTTAGATTCATATTTGAATTTATAAGGATCTATCATTGGCACTGATTTTGTCTCCACAGACGCCTTGTGTGTTTGCAAGAACTTGCAGTATTGGACATTTTATTTTATATTCTGAAGCTTGGACACCTCACAACGTACGAACTGACGCAACTTGCACCAATGATCTTGTTGCCATGAATGACGAGGGTCAGCCTTCGGAGACATACGCTTCAAAGCTCGTACTCGGTGAGTTGAGCGTAGTCGTCGCCAACATGCAACCTCTGTTCACTAAGGCATCGCTGAGTTTTAAAAAAGCGAGGGCTATTCCGGTGAGTATATTCAGCGCTACGTGGTGCCTTTCACAAAGCAATCACCTCGCTCGACTCGTGGAAGCCGAGAAAGCACAAACATTAAAGCATTCACAATGTTTTGACGTGTCTTACGAATAGTTGTAAAGGGGTCATATCTCTCTTAATTATACTCAGTCTCCAACAATCATCCCAATACTTTTCGAGTCAGTTGTTTATTGCAATAATATGCAACAGAGAAGAAAAACCCAAGCGTTTTCGCAAATACGACTTCAAACCTTTCAAAATACACAAAATTCAACGACCAGCAGCACATAATGACGTGGAGACAGCCTTCCTCAACTCGTCATTATCGTCGATCTCGAATGCAGAGACACTGGCTGCTGCACGAGACAAGAGATTGTGGAGGAATCGAAAGTTGATGTGCTCTCCACGTTCATGAGCTGCAAAGTATGCCAAGATCTATTCGACAAAAAAAACAGCGACATGGTGGATGATGTTTCTGAACAAGACAGATTTAGTATACCTCATCACGATAGCTGATATCACGAGAAACATCACCAGTAGAGAGAGTACCATCATAAGTGGTATCAGGAGTTTCAGATCGTGAAGGACCAGAAACCACTTTCAATGGTTTTGCTGCTGCAGCAAGCCTACTTTTTGGAAAAAAAAGGTTAGAATGTCGAAAGAATGTATTGGTTCCAAATAACCACAAACTCACTGTGAAAATGACGTGACAGGAACCAGACTGCGTACACGATTAACACCTCGTTCCTGTACTTTGGGAGTCTGCTTGGCTGCAGCAACAGACCTCACGGTATGAGGCTTGGTCTGCTCTGTAGGCATATATCCGAAAGTTTCATGGACAGAAGCATCAGACGGTCGAGATTCTGTCTCTTGCTGTGCTTTTCGAGTTTCCGTGGGAGGCTTTGGACCAGCGACGACCTTCCTTTCTAATTTGATTGGCTCGGCTTTGATTTCTACAGGTCGAATCTTTTTTGTTGGGGTCGTGTCTGGGACGTAGTGTTCAGTCCCAATCCTGCGTCGCTTTTTGCTTTGCGAATACTCCAATGACTCTTCTAAAATCAAAACCAAACAACCACGTCAATGCTTAAAAAAATACAGATACGTCGATAGCATACTCACTGAGATAAGTCAGGAGACGTTTTTCCCAAACAGCATCATCACTCAACTGCTTTTCACTCTCGAAGAAACGAAGCAAAGCTGCAGAGCGACCCAAACTGTGCCAAATAAGCACCTTGCATAGTTTCTCGTGACAGTATGGACAGAGATGCAAGACAATATTCTGGGCTGCACGTCCTGGATTGAGGATGCATTGATAGTAGGAGCAAACTGGCAGCTTGAGTATGTTTGTGCAAATGGCACAAGCAAGGCTCTGTTAGAAAAAGGGAAAAGCGACACCCGTGGTAACAAAAGGTTCTCCTTGTGTCTTAATCTGGCAAAAATGTTGGATCTTTGTCCTACCTTCATGCCTGCTCTGACACCAACGTCTGAGACAATATCAATGTCAATAGGGTCCGCCCTACAAAGTCCGTGGGTATTAAGATTTCGTCTTGACAGCTGTCAGAGATTGTAGCAACCAGTAAGAGCTCAGTTTAAACATTCAGGGAAACTTACAAGCTGTGGTCATCCTTTGAGAGAATTGTCAAGCCGGGTAAGAAGAGCCTGATAAACTTGAGCATTGATTTGTAAACTTCATCTGAGACCTATAAAGATCAAATCGAAGATATAATTCAACTAACATCTGAAGCTGGTATACCATTTCTCCCTAAACTAGCCCTTACCACAGAGTTTCGAACATGAATTTGAAGCGGTCGTTTGATGTCATCCTTGTCCATGATCTCGACATAGTCATCAAGATACATAAACTCTGGGAAGTCATGGCTCTCCAAATATCGACTAAACAGACTCGTAAACTTTCGTTTCGAGTATGTTTGGAAGAGACCAAGTTCTGTTGGGGATCTCAAGATCCATTGAATTTCCTAATTGACATGAAGAATAAAGGGCAATTACATTGAATTTATATATGCGATAAGCCCACTTAAGGCGTTGGAAGCATACCCTGGCAGCATCGAGAGATAGAAGCTCATCTGCGTCTGTGTCGTTTCTGCGGCTCACGGAATTTCTAATGTCCTTGGTTTCCAGTGATTTTGAGGTGGATGGGGCTCTGTCTGGGATGAGAAGATTCATATCCGAATCTCTCAATGATTATTTACGAAAATTTCTTGGAGCGAACGACTCTAAGGCGACTCGTAAAAGTTCTGAGTCGACGCGGTGTGTTTCGTGACCTCGAAGTGAAGGTGAAGCGAAAAGGGGGTGAGAGAGACCGATCTTACATAAGTATTCACCTTGGAGCTTGTCGCTGTCTGAAGTTTGCTCTGAAGACGACGTCTTCAGCAATCGACCTAACGTAAAACACAGCAGAAGTTTGTGGGTTTACGTGGCGTCCGACAACATACTAATGCAGTTCAATTCATTCGCTTTGCACTGAGTATTCGCTTGATAAAGTGTTTCTCTATTATTTATGATACATGCAGGTTTGGAGGATGACAACAATGTCGCTTATGCTCTTCTCTTAACTGTCCAGCACAACCCATTTCACACCAACTACAACAGTCTCCTCCTAGTTTCCGCTTCAAGATCGTCTGCGTCAAATTCTGCGACAGAAGCTGCGCTTTGTGTGAGAAGATGGAGGAGGATTCTCCAGTTGATCTTCTCTCCACGAGCATTCGAAGCAAAATATGCAGCAATCTATGTAAATTTGGATGAATTTGGAGGGTCTTCCAACCATTGAAAACGCTGTTTTATACCTCATCACGGTATTTGATTTCACGTTCCGGGCTATTGCCATTGGTCAAGTGTGTTGGTGCAGGTGAAGCTTGAGTGGTTTTCTTCATCAGGGGAATCCTTGAAACAGGAATCATGCTTAGCACGAAATCCCTTGTCAACATAAGTTACATCAGACTTACTCGAGACCACTACTCTCCGAATCGTCCTTGGCCTTTGACACTCGTTTTTTTGGCTTTTTCGGTGATGATTTGAGCAGAAGGGTGGAAGTACTCGATTCGATAGTTGTCCTACGACCTGGTTTTATTGGGATTAGTGGGGTTAGTAATATCCCACCATTCGGTTATTTTGGTATCGTTGTTACGTTTTTGACCAATGGTAGCGGGCTCTTGGAGATTTTCAAGCGAGTCATCTATGATTTCAGAAATATCGTCATTAAAATGCCACCTCATCCAACGAGAAAGCGAGAAACCAATCATCATCCAACTGCCACCTCATCCAAAATACGAGACCTCGACTTACAGATGTATTCGTAAAGCTTTTGTTCCCACTCATAGCAGTCTTGAAGGTCTTCGGCTTTGAAGTAATTTGCAAGTTTGAAGGAGCGTTGCAAGCTGCTCCAACCCAGTAACTTGCACAATTTTTCATGACAGTATGGACAGAGATGGAGAACTACATAGTTCGAACTCTTTGTTGGGTTGAGTAAGCACTCGTTCTCTCCACAGACTTTCATTTTCAATAGTTCTGTAGCCACTGCTGCCGACAACAACTAGATTGCGAAGGTGAGCGGTAAACATTTCATTGTGTGTGGCTTTTTGGCAATTTTCAGAGAGGGATCGAAAGATTTCATACCTTCATCACCAAGCGAGTTTCCACGCTGACCATGATCTTCAGCTTAATTGGATCACCCCTATGATAAAGATTTCGAGTGGCAAGTTCAAATGCAATGTTTGGGTGGCGATACGATACAAAAGTCTCACATACCGATAGTCGTCAAAGGTTTC
This sequence comes from Synchytrium microbalum, assembly GCF_006535985.1. Classification (NCBI taxonomy): domain Eukaryota; kingdom Fungi; phylum Chytridiomycota; class Chytridiomycetes; order Synchytriales; family Synchytriaceae; genus Synchytrium; species Synchytrium microbalum. The sequence continues at coordinate 117,642 of NW_022158392.1, read as the reverse complement.
TCCTTCGCCAATAAAATTCAAGCCAGGATAAAATGTTTTCAAGAAAGTTACCAAGGACGCGGCTTTGTCATCAGGCATCTACGATTACCGCTGGTAGTTTCAGCGAATGGCCTTTTGTGACGACATGCGACGGACATCAACGCTTTTCATCATACCGAAGTATTGACAACTTGAATTGGTCGTTTCAAATTGAGGCCAGACGACTGTACACTTTCCAGATACTCATCACAATACAAGAATGCAGGTTTTGCTCCGTGCTCATTAATGTAGACCGGAAAGCGTTTCTTGAATTCTCCATTGGTGATCTTTCGAAATATGTCGCTTGGTGCTCGAAGAAGGATTGCAAGCTCCTTAGTGTTGGAAAAGGGGTGTTTAGAAGCAATGACATTGTTGATGTTGACAGCTTGCACAGATTTGACATAGATCAAGAGAAATAAGGTGCAATATGAATTGAATTGATTGATAGAATAACGCTGATCGTATTCACATGAGCTCCAGTGCCCTTCACATCAAGGAACTGAACTAGAGCACGATCGCAGCACGTACTTTTGCAGCATCTTCAGATAGCGTGGTTCCAATAGGCTCCAGCTCCGACTGTTCACCTTCCATAGTTATCTGTAAGTGTATTCCTCGTGTCAATTCTTCTCTGAGGTCTAGTCAAATTTCAAGAACGTGCAATCACGAGCGGCGTTGTTGGTAAAAACTCAAGACACCCAACTCACTGTAATCAAATCAATCAATTACGCGTCATTTTATCTTCACATTTTATATCGACTCTACATGACTATACAACATTTCTCCTTCTGCTCATCAACTGGTGGACGCGATTTGGAGCTAGGTTTAGAGCTTCCTCTAGACGAGTTCCCGTTCAGAGAATCCAACCGTTCCAACGTCTTCTTGATTTGAGGATGCTTCATGTCTTCAAATACACTACGTAATATCTTCAACCTCTCCTCATAACACGACTTAGCAGCTGGTGTGTTTCCTAGGCCACGTTCAACGTCACCTAATCCAAGCAGTATTCTGGCAATATCGGGGTGATTAGCTGTACCAAACACCTCCTTATCAATCTCCAATGCCTCAGCCAAGTGTTTGTTGGCTAGTGCAAGGTCACCTGTGTCTCTAGCTATATACCCTAGATTCGATAAACACTCGGCTACATACTCGCTCTTACGAGTCTCCAGTCCAACAACCTCAATATCCAATGCTTCGGTACAACACTTTGTAGCAAGAGCATTATCATGCTGTTGGCACCGTTCCAGATTACCCAGACGAGACAAAGCCCAAGCGACTGGAAGCGAGTCACGTTTGTTATCGTTAGCCCTGATACTGATTTCCAAAGATTCTTCAAAGGCCTCCCTAGCCTTCGGGTATTGCTCTAGCTCCAAATACGTCTGGCCTAGATACGATAATACGGAAGCAATGACAGGATTTTCACGCGTACCGAGAGCAGCTTGGAAGATGGTTAAGCATTCTTCGAATTGACCTTTGGCCCTACGATATGCTCCAACATTGAGAGAAGCCATACCACATGCTAAGAGTATCTTGGCTACTTCAGGCTGTCTCTGTACACCACCACTAGCGGCGACAAAGGTGTCGAGACCCTGCTGCGAGTACTTGACAGCAGCTTTAAAATCACACTGTTGATATGCTGCTGCTGCAAGAGCCGTCAATATTCCACCCTGATCTGTGGAAGGACGATTGCCCTGGAGTTTCTTCATGATGGCCAAACTTTCTTCAAAATACTTTTTCGAGCCTACAAAATCCTTTTCCTTCATAAGGGTTTGGCCCAACCCGATGAGAATTTGCGCAATATCGGGTACTTCTCTTGTACCAAATACATGTACTTTGATGTCGATGGCTTCTTCATAATACTTTTTGGCAGTCTCCAAATCATTCTTCTTCAAAGCACAGCTTCCAAGACCTGTGGTTGACGATGAAATTAGTTCTGGGAGATGTAAATATAATTCGAATGATTGTACATCAGATGCAAGGACGTACCGATGTAAGTAGAAGCAATATCATTATGGAACTTGGTGCCATATATTGCGGTCTGTGTTTTAACACTCTCCTCATAAAATCCAATGGCACCATCATAATCCTCAGATTGCATGCACACACTGCCCAGCCCTTGAAGAGTCTGACCCACGTCGGCATTGTTTCTACTTCCGAATACCTTCTCTTGAATTGCAAGAGCCTCTTCATAGTATTTCCGCGCTCCAACAAAGTCGCCTAATTTGATAAACGGATGTGAGAACTGAACTCATATAAACCTAAATACACTAGTTTGTACTTGAAAAGCAAGCAACACTTACGAGTTTGTAAACAAACAGTTCCGAGCCCCATTAAAATCGAAGCAACATCAGCATGATCACGAGATCCAAAGAGTTTGGTTTGCGTATCAAGAGCCTCCTCATAACACTTCTTTCCCTCTTCATAATCTCCCATTCGTAGACAACACGACCCAAGACCCATCAGGACTGACGCAATCTCCTTATTTACTCTCGTACCGTATACTTTGGTCATGAGCCCCATAGCTTGCGTATAATACTTTTTTGCTTCAGGAGCATTCCCAATTTGTAGGTTCAGAGAGCCCAGACCAATGTACAATTGAGGCGTGTATTCGTTGACTGTGTCTCCAAAAATCTGTTGGAAGATTTGAAGACTCTGCTCATAATACTGTTTTGCCTCGGCATTTGCACCTTGATGCAGTTTGGTTGACCCAAGACTCATCAGAGTCGCGGCTCGGGATATCATAAACTGCTTCATAGCGGCAGCTTGAGCTTCGTCTGTTGGCGCTGCATTGGCATCAGCAGGCCCGTCAACAACCGTAGCTTCCCCAACACTGTCTTCGTTCATTGGCAAAGCAACTTGAATTCCAACGGTGGAGTTGGGAGTTGCTTGAGAAAGTTGACCCATTATTTGGAGCGCATTCTGTTGATATTGTTGAGCAGTTGCGTACTAAGGAACAAGGAATATTTAATGAACTGAATTGTAGATGTGCAAAACTGCAAAGACAAACCTCCCCGAGATTAAAGGAGACAATACCAAGATTGTGTAATACCGACAAGACACTTCCAACGTCCCCAATATTCACGTATATCTGGGCCAGGTTTGTGAGTAGCTCCCTTTAGAAACCAAAAAATGTGAGAAAGGGGCAAAAGAATTAAGGCCCTCGATCGAATCATGAGCGATAACTTACTTTCGGGCCTGGTATCGTCCAAGATAATCACAATACTTGTCCATTGCCCACGCAACCTTCAAAATACCTTGAGAAACAACCGGTCCTGGCTGCGTCACTCTCAAAACATGAGACATCAATGATTCAGCAACATGTCGTTCGGTAGCTGTATATGCTTCTCGGTACTCGTGCTGTGGAAAGCATGCAAGCAACGAGGCTCCAACTTCAGGGAGTACATTCTGTGGAGGTTCTAGTCCACGGGCGAGCTCCTGTGTCAAGGCATGTATACTGATCATGCCGTCGTTTCTTCGATATACAAGAGCTCGTTTCGTTAGAGGAGACAGGACGTCATCTATATCCAAACCTTTCCAATTTGGGTTGTTTCCGATATAGGTCTCCATTAAAGGGACCGTAGGTATGTTGTCCGGCGCGATATGAGCCATTATATCAAGACAGCCGATTGCTGCTAGACCAGTGATTCCAAGGCTAGTTCTGAGCGAGTCTACTGACAGGTTGAAAATGGTAGATAGTGCGACATTTCTACCAGGAGCAACGGTTGTATCTCCCTCTACAGTGGTTTGTGAATTCTGCATACTACTATCAAAGTTCTTGTTGAAATCCATAAAGGTAAGCTTGGCTTCGTGTATAAAGTTAGCGGCTTGCGAAGCAGCCAACGGCAGACCATCGACACGTTGTACGATTTTATTCAGAGCCTTCTCTTCATCCGGATCACCAGTCACCGAGAGCTTAGTAATCCCAAGAATAAACTTCTTCGTATTCTCTGGCGACCATTTACCAACCTGATGCAAACTGTCCCTATTTACGATTCCAAACTTGAGACCAATGCTCTCGGATCTGGTTGTGATAATCACGTCACCACCAAACCCTGTACAATCCTGGCAAAGCTTTTCTACCAGTTCTTCATCATCAGCATTGTCTATAAGCAGCAAATACCCATGACGAGAAGCGAGTTGTTGCCAAGTATACTTGCGCAGTCGATCATCATCTTCTGGGACTGGCTCGCTATTAGCAAACCCATGAGTCCAGAGCTTTGCGAATCCTTGACGAGCAGATTCACGAGATTCAAATGATATCCAATATATAGCTTGGTACGATTTCTCATGTAGCCATGCATATTCTGAAATCAACATACTCTTTCCGACACCAGACCAGCCACTTGCCACTACAGTATGCATATTGAATAGAAGCGTTTCAATTTCTGCTAGCTCGTCGTCTCGTCCAGCAAAGTCTTTATAGTGTGGAGGCAAAAACAGGCCAACGGTCGAATCTATAAACATGCATAGAACGATTTTAAAAAACACAATTACTGCACCGGTGAAAAGTAGAACGATTGCATTAAACTTACCTATTGGCTGTGGTTTGTCCAGCATCTCGTCCACTTTGTCGAATATTGTCTTGAGGTACAAGTTATCGGCAGTCACGGTAACCGTGACACTCTCAATATCAAAAATGGCTTTCATGACTTCCAGCACTGTCGGATCTGGATAGTTCTCTTCAGTAGCCCAACGTGAAAATGGAGCATCCGGTGCATCAATTATAACGGGCAGTATCTTGATGCTTTTCGCCTTGTAGCACTCAATACCCAGCGAGAGTTCAGCAAAGCAATTGTCCTCTCGCTATAGAGTTATTGCGGCCTGTCAGTATCTCAATTCGTGATAACTGTAGAAAAGTAATCCGAACTTACCTTTGAAAATATACTGTTGCGCAAAATGTCCATCGAAGCGTTACTGAGCAGATATACAACCACAGTACTATTTTTGAGTTGCTTCTCGAAATAATCCTTCCAAAGAATCCCAGGAGGGATACAGTCTGCATCTCTGAAAACGCACAAGGCATCACCGACACGTTTTGTTGAAACTTCAACCATTGAAGTTTTTATTGCCTTGGCCATATCAAACTCCGAGACCTGCCGATACGATATGAAGGCATCGTGATGGGTGTGGTTGTCTCCATCCACGTCACTAGTAAGAACAAAGGTAAAGTTATAACGCTGCTGAAAGTACCACTAATTAAAGGGAGACTTTTCATCTCTTACCCCAATGCTGACGCCCCTACTACCACAGCTTGCTTATCAGAAGCATCACTAGCTGTTGTGTAATCAGCAGGGTTCCGATTACTAGAGGTGACTTTGGTAACAATCGACTCAACCACACCATCCCTCTTCAAGAATCGTCTAAACGATATAATACCACCATTTACAATATACGACGATGCTAGAGACACTGCTAGCGGATTGCAGTCGACTTTCGTTACTAGCTCGTTCAAGGCAGCGTCTTCATCAGGGTCCTGAATGATCAAATGAGTAGCGTTCAAGATATATTTACGTGATTCATCGGTAGACCACTTGGACACTGTATATTTAGATACATTGCCAAGAGCGGTGGTGAATGCTGAAGGGATTTTGCGACTACTTATGAGCACATCACTCAATGTGTTGAATGACGCTGGTTTACACAGTGACGAAGCCAGCACTTCATCATCAGCATTGTCAATAATAAGCAAATATCCGGATCTAGCACTTAAAGTGTCGATGACTAGAGACACCAAATCGTCCTGATTGTCAGTTGGAATCACACTACTCTTGATCCCAAGACCACGAGTTGCTAAAGTAACTAGGGACTGCCTAAATACATCTGCAGAATCAAGCGATATCCTCCAAATACTACTATATTCTCGTTCGTGTATCCACGAATACTCGCTGGCCAACATGGATTTGCCTATGCCTGGAAGACCTTCCAACATACAGACTCCCGTTTCAAACAAGAGTTTCTCCACGACTTGGAGCTCTGACGATCTACCAGCAAAGGCCCGTGAATGAGGTGGCAGAAATAGGTTGGTTTTGCCGTCTAAAGATTGTATAGTGGCTGAGTATTGTAACTCGTGTCAACTACAATGCAACACATACCAGGTTTAGGGGACTTGTTGAGTAGCGACATAGCTTTGGCAAATACCGGTTTCAGGAATAATGTAGACTTGTCGTCTGGTATAAGTTTAGCACCGTTGATAGCAAACAGCTTCTTCATAACGGATAAAACAGTAGCATCGGGATAGTTTAGCTCGGTAGCCCATTTCGAGAATTCTTTGGTCTCGCTACCAACCATGACTGGCAGAAGCTGTGCTTTTCCACCTTCATAGAGCTGAATCCCCTGCAGGATCTGACTAAACAGCGCATCGTCCTTCTGTTTAACAGTGGTCATGTTGGTTTGTAACGGCAAAAACGACACCAACAAACTGGGTTAAAACTACCTTTCCTTGAACGTTTTGACTCAAAGCATTCATTGATGCATCGCTAACCAGTATCACAATAACAGGAGGCGAAACAACATCTTCAGATCCAGCTGTTGATAAGCCACAGTCCACGTCCAAAAATACACTCAGCGAATGGCCTAGAGCACGTCTTGACACATTCTCAAGCACAGATTTCACTCGTTTAGACAAACTTGATTCCGTTTCAGCCCGGTAGTAGATAAAAACGTCGTGCGTATTGTGGTTGCACCTATACAAGACTGGTCAAAACTTTGATAGACTACACTTAAAGCAATACGGCAGAGCTTACTTGGCGGTAGTTCCAAGCATGATGCACCTTAGAGAGCTAGCTTTGGTAGTTCAAGCTTTCGAGATATTGGTGTTTTGCGACGAAGTCAAAGGGCGAAGGTGAAAAACTGGTGGCTGTGTAGATTCCGACATTCGGAAATTTGGAGGCTGATCCAGGCTGTAATGACATCAAAGGCTAACTCGCTTGAATCTCAAGGTTTCCTATCCTATAGTTTCGAAAGTTGCTGAACCGTGCGTGCATGTCACCACGTGCATGACGAGAAGAACTGGGATTGGCTATGTTGAACGCATCAGTACGTCGCTAATATCTCGATTGAATATTTTCTATGAATTCCACCCTCTTTCAACGCAGAAGTTGGCTCTTCACCCAGATTTCTATCCAGTTTCGTCGACGCAAATACGAAATTCCACTTGAATCAGCTGTATTAAGTCGTAGAAAAAACTGAGATCAATATTGCATTAACGTTGCAATTATTTTCAAAGCTTCAATTCCTACAGACAAGTTCAATTCTCTCGTCATGCGATGATGCAAAAATGTGTGACACTCGCTCTGAATGATTACACTACAAAACATCAACACTCCAAAGGCTCCAACCATCTTATTGACCGTGAGATCAAGCAATATCCGAACCTCTCGCCATAGTCATTCACAAGCCTGTACCAGGGTTTCAACTATGCCTCACGAATACCATCCATGTCATCCACCAACGCGACTCAAGGATTTGTTGCCTCTGCACGCACCAAGAGACGAAGAGCCAGAGTTTGAGAGCGTGCCATTCGATGTGGTAACCTGACCGTTCGATCTACCTCATAACTCGCTACGACAAATACACAGCTGGACCACAACATCTGACATCAGTTTCCCAAAAAAAACTAGATCGACGCCCACACCCACATCTTTCCCGAGCGCCTCTTCGCCGCAGTATGGAAGTTCTTTGACGCAAATTACTGGCCAGCGCGCTTCAAAGGATACACGCCCGAGTACCTCCTGTCCAAGAACGTAAAACACACTATCGTCATGACATACGCACACAAGGAGGGAATCAGTCAAGGCCTCAACACCTTTTGTGCTGAAACGGTAGCAAACGCCAATCGTAAGCTCGGTGGTAAACGAATGACGGGATTGGCGACCGTTTTCCCAGGCGAAGACGGTGCGACGAGGATATTAGAAGAAGCTTTTGGGAATGGGCTGGCTGGAGTCAAGCTACATTCTCACGTAATGGTTATCTCGCCTGATGATGTGCGGTGTGATGAGATTTATCAGACGTGTATACGGTACGTTTGTCATGTAGGTAGTTTTTTTGTCTGTACAAACGAGTCTGAACGCTCTACTTTCTTTCTAGGCATAACAGGCCTGTACTTTTCCATGTTGGACGTGAGCCTGATTCTCCTGGTCACGCAAGAGGTAGTTGTCATACAACTTGCAACATGTGAGAGTGTTTAGATGCCGTTTTTTTGCTGACCGCCACCACCATCCTCCATCAGAATCCCACGAATTTATGCATGTATCCAGAACCCAAGACGTACTGAAAAGATACCCTGAACTCAAGTTCGTAGTCCCACATCTGGGAATGGATGAAGTTGACGAGTACTTTGCGTTGCTTTCACGGTTTCCGAATCTGTACTTGGATAGTACAATGGCTGTGGGGTGAGCAATTGATTCTGGCGTACCTTGTATGAGGCATGTGGTTGAAGGGGGGTTTTTTCTTGGTTGGTAGGGGCTACTTTCCAATATCAGTACCGCCGAGAGAGCACTTGGAGGATCTGTTACGTCATAATTCATCGCAGGTGTTGTATGGTAGTGACTTTCCAAATGTAAGTATTCGGAAAGGGACAACCTTTTTTTGCGTGCTGCTGACACTCTCCAACCCGAAGATACCATACAACTGGGACATGGAGATGAAATCATTACATAACATGAACATCTCGGCAACGGCACGAAAAAGCATCTTGCATGACAATGCAATCAAGGTGTACAATCTCGGTATCGATGACGCTCAACATAGCAAAATATAGAGCCATTTTGTTACAAAAACATTGTTCATTCAAGCAGAGACTATATTTTGACAATGGAGGCACTATAGACTTTCTTTTAATATAGAATTCCTTTCAACCACACAAACCACAAAAAACCAAACTGTTCACAACCCCAACTCCTTATACATTGCATCCAACTCCTTCTGGAACTTGCTCTTTAGTTGAGGGCGTTTGCTTTTGAATGTAGGAGTCAGCAAACCGTTCTCGACAGTAAAGGTTTCTGTAGTCAAGGTAATAGCTTTTGGAAGTTCGAATCCAAGAAGACCATTCTGAAACGAAACATGCAAACAAGGTATGAGTCGGTAGAGCAAATCGACGCAAAAAGCGCGAATACTTACGTCTTTACCCAACTCGAGCATATCTTGATGAATCAGATTCCTGACTTTCTCAAGTTTAATCAACTCTTCCGGATCGTGTGTGAGACCATTCTGTTTCGCCCAAGGGACCAAGTTATCAAGATCAGGCACGACAATCGCAACACAAGCTGATTTCACGGGCTCTCCATATAGCCAGACTTGAGCGACGAATTGAGTCTTGATTTTGGTTTCGATCTGGAGGATTTTTTCTGTGAGCAAGGGATTTATAGTTGGTGAGTCAATCTACTAGTCGCACTAACCTTCTCGGGCGCACAGTACTCTCCTTGACTCAGCTTAAACAGATTCTTGATCCGATCAATGATTTTGGTAGTTCCGTTTGGAAGTATTTCTGCAACGTCCCCACTATAGACAAAAAAAGGGTTAGTTGTCGCAGATTACAATGAAACTAAGAAGGCAATTCGTACGTATGGAACCATCCGTCAGCATCCAAAGCTTCAGCAGTCTTGACTGGTTCCTTATAGTATCCAGACATGACCAATGGTCCTCGGATACACAATTCACCACGTGGATTTGGCTGATCACTTGTCCTATATACTCACTCCATTAGAATTGGAATCGTAATATTGACTTGCGAAAACAGCCTTACAAATAGTTCATGCTTGGTGCATCAATCAGTTTGATCTCACACGAGGCAAAGGGCGTGCCAACGTGAGAGCCGTATGCAAAGCTGTAGTCACCAAACATGGTAATGAGACCAGCGGCCGTAGTCTATATTGAGAATTCTTAGTGAGACGAGAGTGGAGGAGGCAAGGGAAACGCGACAGTTTCAGACCTCAGTAGCCCCAAAACCCTCTAGCACTTGGCAACCAAAGATGATTCTCAAAAACTCGATAACGTCAGTTGAGATTGGTGCTAGACCAAGAAATGAGGTTAATGGATGCGAAAAAAAAGGTAATCAGTTCAAGATCATGCATTACATACCAGCACCAGTAATCATAAACCTCAATTGACCACCAAACAGATTTTGAATCCTCTTGAATACAAGCCTGTCCCACAAAACGAAAGCAAAAACATTTTATGGTTAGTGCCAATACTTCTGAAGAAAGCGAATTACTCAATGAAGCAAATAAAGCAAAAAGATAAATCGATCCAATTTCACCAACCTGTCCCATATAGTATTATTTGAAACACGACCGGCATTCAATTCCCGCTTCTTCATAGAGTAAGCCATATTAAACAGGAATCGAACAAGAGGTGAGCCACGATCAATTCCAAGACGAATGCGGTCGTGTAGACGAACAAGAAGTCGAGGTACAGATGGGAAGATCTAGCCAAAAAAAGGAAATGATTAGCAAAAAACACGACTTGATTTGCCAAGGTATAGCTTCATTATCCATACGGTCGGACGGAAGGACGCAATGTCTTCAAAGAGCTTGGCTACATCACCACGTGAGAAGCCAATTGTCAGACCTGAAAAGTAGAGAGGAATACAAAAGATTCAGGAATTTTTTTTGCAGCCCTGCAAAACGTGGAATTACCATGATAAGTCACACAATGGAACACATTTCTTTCAAACATGTGTGAAGCAGGCAGCTAGTTTGATATTGTTCAATCAATGGTTGACTTCTCGTTCGGGCAACCAAAAAACTGATTTGTTGGCATGAAGGTACTCACATAAGACAAGTGACGGTCAGCTTCGGTCAATCTGAAGGCTGGAGGTAAAACTGCCATGAGACCTGCACCAGCAGACTAGACGGGGCAGAGGGAAACGTGTGTTAGTAAGATATCAACGACTGTCGTTTTAGCTCACGGATGCTTACTGTTATATTTAAGTGCGTCAACATAACGCCCTCTGTTTAATTGATACTGTTTGTTAGTAGTTGCGCACCATGGGCTCAAAAGATTGACTACGACCGTACTTGGAGTACCAGTGGTGCCAGATGTGCTAGAATAGCGCAGAAATGATGGTTGAGCATTCGTAGGCTAGACGGCCAACGCATCACTGAAACTTACTAGCAGATGGTCATCAAGTCAGACGCCTTGGGAGGTACGTGTTGTAGTAAATGTGCCTTTCCATGCACTTCGACTTCTTCAAAAGTCAAGATTGTGACACCAATAGCAGCAGCTTTCTCGACAATGTTTGGATCCAAGGTTGGCATATCGGCGACGATGACATACTAAAGATATGAGGGCGATCATGAAGATTATGACAATAAACAGCATCTTTAGATCATGGATGATACCTTCATTACAGGCGATGCACTAGCAATACTCAACAATCGTTCCAACAGATGTCCTCCAACCACGACAACAGAAATCGAGGTGTTCATGATGATATACTGTAGGGCTTCACTGTCGAATGTATCATACATGGGGACGGATATAAGAGAATACGCACAACAAGCTATTTTGAATATGTTAGGATACACATGCAAATACGGCGAAAACGACAGTTACGACTAACCAAGATCCGTGATAGCCCACTCAACACTATTTCGATGATAAATGCCTACAGGGGTTTCTTTTCCAGTGGCCAGTTTACAAAATGAAATCAGCCCAGATCCAAAATGAGTGACGCGAGCATTGATTTCGGCTACGTCATAAGGAATGAAATTAGTATGTGAATTAGATATGTACATTCAAATCGGATATTGCATAAGAATTGTCATAATCTCGGTCACTTGTGACATTGTGACACGTCAGACAAAAACAACCGCGACTTACAAAACGTAAAGTACTCGTATTTTCCATCCTTGTTGGGCCTTCCCAGATACTCCTTGCTTGGCCTCCTCTTAACCGAGACTTGAAACATGTCTATAGATCGTTGGTGGTGTTAGACACGTTCCACGTCAACACTGAAACGGCATATTTGGGCGTGTTGACAGCTTGAGGGTTTTGTATGGATCTTCCACGTAATCAAGATAAATAATCATTGCAATGATGTGATTACCATAAGCAGTTTTGACTCCAGCTTCAGGTGCTTGTAAGAGAGGTGTGCCATTTGGAGTGACTCGAGATCGATAGATAGCTGACTCGCCCTTGTTTCTGTATGCAAAAAAGAGAAGATATGGGAAGAATTCAATCAAGAAAGTAGGTTTGTTGTCTTGTTTACCGAGTCCTCGAGACCTAGATGTTTGGTGACCGTGAGTTGACAATGTTGAGTGATCCATGATGAGGCTCAATCAAAAGAGGGACGCGAAGTAGAACCTACATCAGCCTGTTGCCTCAAATGTATGGGATACACATCAGGAGCCCGATTTGTCTTTGTATAAGCGTATGCAAGAACAGCTGGAGTGAAAGTGAAATAATGTCAGTTTCAAGATGGAGAGAAGGAACCAAGCGTAAAAGGGATGTATGTACCTAATAAGGCTGCTAATCCCACTGTGACGTTGTCAACTTGCCAGCCCATCTCTCGGCAGCAAGACAGATTGAAAGCGTTTCACGAGTTTCGCAAGAGCTCTGGAATGACACGTTAGTGCGGCGGTTCTTTCAAATTGAAAAGAGAGTTTGATTTAATTGTATTTTATAATGCATATATCCATATGACGATGTTCCTTAGACTCGGACTTACAACATGATGAAGCAAGTCGACTTTCAACTCAAACCAAGTTCATCTTCACGATTTTAAAGTAATCAGTGTCTTTACGACGTGATTTAACGGCAGACTACGGTACCAAATAGCGTGATTTGTTTTGTCATGCACTCTTATACAACCTCCATTTCCCGAAAGTTCACACGAAAGTGGTTTTGTGACTAGAATCCTAATAACAAACAATGGCAGCCAAAGCAGTCGCAGCTGCAGTCAACTGGTAAGCAACCATACGCCACCACTCACCACACTGATGCATCCTCCTCAATCCAAAAATGTCATCTCCCTTTCCACTTGCAAAACAAAAATTCACAACATTCCAAACTTAGGGCGAGTGTATCATCAAAGCTCAAGCCAGAAACGGTCGCTGCTCTGAATGCATTCCGTCGACGACACACAGATCTCACCAAACAAGTTACAGAGTTACGGGAAGCTCAAGTCACAATTGATTTCGAGGCATACCGTCGTGTGTTGAAAAACAAAAAGGTCGTATCTGAAGCTGAAAAGGCGTTCAAGAACTTTTCTCCTGCTACTATCGACTTGTCGGAACAATTGAAGAATATCGAAAAGCAGGAGGTCCTTGCCGTACGTAACTGTTGATACTATACGTTTAGTTGAATCGGAGTATACCAACACTAGTACCTATACTAACACCATCCATCCACCATCCTATAGATCGCTGCTGCTCAAAACACAGTCCAAAAGGTCACTGTAGAACTCGATGAATTGAATGACTTGTTGACAAACATTGAAACTGCTCGTCCTGTCGAGCAATTGACTGTCGAAGATGTCGCAAAGGCTATGCCGGACTTGGACGCCACTGTTGAAAAGATGGCAAAGAGAGGTCAATGGAGAGTACCTGGTTACTATGAGAAGTTTGGCGAGGTATGTTGTGTATGATGCATGTTTCTGACAGGTTTTAACGAATTACCTTTTTCTATTTAGTTCCAAGTCGGATTCTAAAAATATCAACGAGAAACAATATCAATAAAATTACCTATAGCAAACGAAATCGAGTCCAGAACTGTGCTGAGGAAGTGGATGTTGTCTGGTGGATAGTTAGATTGTGGGTTGTCCGATACCAAGCAAGGATAGGGTGAAAACCCATGATGGGCACAGAACCTTTCTTTGGTTGCTCCAGCTGTCGCATGAGTTTGCTGGACTCACTTTGCAAGAGCTCGCGGTTTGTCTGCGTTGGCAGCATAGGATCACATAGAAGTCCACGCTCGTACAGTTTAATCCTGATTTGTGCTCCAATTCTTTGAAGTTTGACCTGCAATCACGTAGCGATCGACTCCGGGGGAAGAGTGGATGTACGTAATGGTTTGGGTTGTACTTTTTTTGCATGAACCTGGTAGGCACCAGGTTGTCCAAGGTGTTTGTTGATAAAGGAGCCGATACGAGTACAGCGAATGAAGAAGGAATAAGGGTTTTACAGATTGCCATCAAGGTGGGATTATCATCGCATGATCTGGTAATGCTAGTAAAGTGTACCATTTGGACCACAGTGAACGAACATGATATAGTGATACGATATATTAGTAATCTCGACAAGGAAGAAGCGATGTCCTCTAAGTGGATCTATGCAACGAGCATCGTTACCGAATATTGTATTGATGTTGGCGTCCCTTTGACAATACACGTTCGTTCCGCACGAGGATAACAATAGTTCCAGCACCCCAAGTGTATCCAACGTCATCCTCCTCGTTCTCCCCTTGATGTCGTCCTCCTTCACGATATCGTGCCCATGCAACTCCCAACACCCATAAAATGTATCGAAAACAGAGCACCAGCTAATAACCTACATATAGCATAGCAATAGCATACGCACATACCTTTTATATAGCACATATAGCATCATGCCAGTCCAAGCTCCTATACCCGTCATAGTAGAAGAGGAAGAGATTACGGAGACTGAAAAACCAGCCAAATCGAACATTGCTGCAAACATACCAACAGACGCCATTGTGACTCTGCCATCTCAGATATCAACTAGACTGTATTCTAGAACATCTGGGTCCCTGTATGCTGGTTCTCGCTTTGTGGGAGAGCAGAAGTCTGGACATAATAGTTATGTTGTTTCTGTTGAGATCCAGGTATGTGTTTGAATCTGTCGAGAGCTTCATCTTGATATCGCTATCGCTGTGGTAGTCGCTTGAAAGGCACTTATGTTTGTAACATCCTGCACTCTAGCATGTGGACTTGAGAGAATCGTCATTGTGTGGATACTTGAACATTAAGGGACTTACACAGGTATATACCATTGATCAGCATTGGAAACGAGATATTGAGACTCCTCGGTTTGTGGAAAGCGGAGGGTCTGTCCTCGTGCAGCAACGACAAAACAAACGTCATGTCGTTAAAGATGATCTCCATGACCTCGTCTCGTCTAACTTGTATTATGCTCACTCCCTAGGATTGGCCAGATCTGTGTACCTTCTTTGATGCTGAAATCATTGGACCCAAATACAGCTTCTTAACTCGGAAGTGGGACGCCGATGAAGCGATTGACCGTCAACATTGGGTGAGTTATAATAATCCATTTGCTTCCTTTTTTGTGATCGTCGCTTCTCTCTGTTTGCTTTTGCAAATGTTGGGCTAAAAAATCACTAGAATTAATTACGTATTGCACTAACAAATTCTCGCTTTCTTGTCGTTTCTCACGGAAACAGATGAAATTCCCATCATTCGCCCCATACAATCGCATCTTCAACAATGATTCATTCGTATACGACTTTGAGAATGAGGATGTGGTATTCATGAGGTGGAAGGAACACTTCTTGGTGCCAGACCATCAAGTAAAGTCGATACAAGGAGCAAGCTTTGCAGGATACTACTATATTGCTTATGTCAAGTCTCGTAATTCCATAACCGGGTTTTATTATGTGAGTGTTTGAACAACTCATTGCTTGTGTCAATGTCGTTTTTTGTTTTGTGCTCTCTCTGTTATTAACCGAACTCTTCTTTTTTTGCAGCACACAAACTCTGAAATGTTTCAGCAATTACAGCTTCAACATGTTCCAGATCAATTCTTCCCATCATTTGAGTTTAGATGATGATCGCATGGAGCGATAGGGTTCTCACAATATCGTGCTGCCTTAGAAGAGACAGAGACCTCAACTTGTATAGTAATAGCTTAGAATTGTTTTTTAGACAAGAATTATAATCAGTTAGTATAATCATTTCACGTTCAGATAAGTTTCTTGAGAAGCGAAAAAAACAGTGTTAATTTTTGTTATTTGCTGGCACACAATGAGCTTTCGACGTGCTATACACTCAACAAGACGACTGCTACATGAAAACCCACTTGTAAGCCACATATAAACCGCATTTCTCGCTGCAGATCGTCGCTCTTTTTATTGATCTATCAAAGCTTTAACAACATTTTGATTTCTTCAATTAAACTTAGGGACTCCCTCCACGCCCAGGCCCTCGAACAGGACGTGGATTACCCTCTAAGCGACCCATCGATGGAGTATCTACCATAATAGCTGTCGCATCTGGGAAAGGTGGTGTTGGCAAGTCCACTACTGCTGGTAAATACATTTGGTGCAATCTGAGTTAGAATCGACACATCATCCCCATGTTGCATGTTCCATTTTTCTCATCGGTTTACATTTTACTATAGTCAATCTAGCAGTCGCATTCGCATCACTAGGCAAATCCGCTGGTTTACTCGATGCCGATTTGTTTGGTCCTTCGATACCTCGCATGATGAATTTGTCGAATCTCAAGGCTGAACTGGACTCGACGAGTAATTGTTCTATACCAGTGATTCATTTTTTTTTTTTTTTTGATCTTCTCATATCCTTCTTCGCACCATACAGGCAAGAAGCTGATGCCCTTATCGAATTACGGAGTCAAATGCATGTCAATGGGATTCCTTGTCGATGAAGACGCAGCGGTCGTTTGGAGAGGACTTATGGTATGTCATTTCCATTGTCTGCAGTGTCGTTTTTTTGGTTGACCAAAATGTTGTCAAAACATAGGTCATGAAAGCAATCGAACAACTTGTTCGTGATGTCGATTGGAGTGGTACTGATGTGCTGGTGATTGATATGCCGCCTGGAACTGGGGATACGCAGTTGACTATAACGCAGATATTGCCATTGACTGGTATGATGGGAAAGGGGTTCGACGACATTATTGAGTGTTTTCGTCTAGGACAATGGTTCGATTTTTTGGCGCCCTCAAATCTTTTCACACATACTTAGGTGCCGTGATTGTATCGACACCACAGGATGTAGCACTCGCTGATGCCAAGAAGGGAATATCAATGTTTGAAAAAGTTAATGTTCCAGTAAGTATGAAGCTTTGAGGAGACAAAAAAGGAAAGATATCTCCATAAAGATGATTTTCGTTTTACGCTTCATCTCTTTTGATAGATACTAGGCCTCGTACAAAACATGAGCTACTTTGAATGTCCGAAATGTCATTCAACAACACATATATTCGGTCGTGATGGTGTTGAAAAGACTGCCAAGACACTAGGAATACCCGTGCTAGCTGATTTACCACTAAATGCAGATGTATGCAGTACATCAGATGCTGGGACGCCTATTACAGTTACGCAACCGAATAGTATACATGCTCAAGCGTATACCGCTATGGCCAAGAAACTGTTGGACTTGATGTGACTTGTACATTGAAAAGCTGTATTAATATATTAACTCTTGCATTTACACAAAGCTTTGGGGGGTTTCGTTACGCTCAAGCTATTTGCCACAATCCAAATCGGGACTACAATGTCGTTGCTTTCTCTGATTGTCACTCTCTGTACTCCTCCTCGATATTAACTCTGCTCTTTGTCTTGCATCTAATTTATACATTTCATTCGAGCAGGTTGTCTTATCTTCGATATCGAGGTTGCATTTATTGAATTTTATGAAGTTTGGCAAGGACTTGACGAGTATGCACTTGCCCGCGCAGCTACTTTTTTTGGTCTATCTTTTCTTATTGGTACTTTCACCGTACCTTTATGAAGCTAATACCACTACCGAATTGTGGTGAGGCAGCTGTTGTTTTCATGACTTATGGTACATGCATGTCATCAGAGGTGTCTCCGCGTCTTTTTGTCGTTGTCGTTTTGCTAAAATACTGAAATCCGCCAGTTTTGAGGCCTGGTGAGACAAGGTATCCACTTCAACAACAATTCCTTCTTTGGGCGGGTGTTTTTTAGTTTGATTGATTCCTAATTGGCATCAAAGAGTAAGCTGTTGTGTTGGTATTATCGACGAGGAAGACCATCCATACATCTGCTTGCAGAAACATTTGAATCATTGATTGCAACTTACCGATGTAGACACATTGCAATTGAATACAACTTTGTCCACACGCTCAAAATTAAAATGGAACAAGGGACGACACAAATGCAAATACTATCCCTTGTGTTTAGACTGGAAGGCCAAACACTTACGAAAGAATGTCATGACGCCTTATTGACCAGACATCATGACGAGAATGGGAAAGGAAATCAAACAAAGCGGATTTTTTTCTTGCGGTATCATCTACAATCAGTAAATCTTCTAACCCCACCACAATGTGATTAAGCGCAGGCTTTGAACAATCACACTGCGGAGCGCCAACAAAAGTCAGCTGTCCATGAAACCGTAGTAGTGCAGGCTTCTTTCGGTCAAGATTATGCCCAGAACCTCGTGGGGTCTCTCCAGATGAAGAGAGAGAAGCGAAAGTAGCCTAAATTTCACTAAATTCATATGCATAACCAGAAATTTACCCTCCAGTCCACCGTGATGTCGACTCGTTCAAACTCAGAGCAGCCCTTTTTTTCAGCTCCAGGCCCGTGCATGAGGATCGAGTAGGTGAACATCCAGAGTGAGTCTGAGGCAAGACCAGGGGATTCCAGATGGAACGAGACTGCTCCTGGTCTTGCTTGGATTACCAAAAAACCATTCTTGCCGATAGGGACGCTTGAAAGGCGAGCGCAACTTGGAGAGTGGAATAGGTGGAAGGTTAGATCTGATGAATATTAATATGGGTGGATGTTTAAAAAGCACATTAGAGTCGAATCCAGGTCTGCATCTTCTCATTTGGAATTGTGGCCGATGTTGGCTGAAAATTGCCGCAAATGTTGAAAACATACCTGAATGGTGACCACTACGAAAATGGTGTTGCCAGAGTGGTAACTGCTTGTCAATCGATATGGCGCGTGCCCCAGAGTTGTGTCTTTGTGTTGGATGGTCGACATTTGAAGGACTACAAAGATTCTGGTTGACAGAGTCCGTTCTCTATATCTGTAACATAGTGACTATAGGGTGTTGTTGGTGTTTGCAAAATGAGGTTTTAGGAACACTGGCAGTTGGTTGCCTTCCTTCTTCCTCATCCACTTGCTTGTTTGCCCGAGTTTTGCTGGATGCATGTTTGGAATTCAAACTGCATTTTGTCCGCTCTTATAGTCGAAATGATTGGGGGGTCAGCCAGACGAAAAGCGCGGAAACACGTGTCTGGGCGTGTAATTATGAGTTCTTTACTACTGTAATATTACCAAAATAGGTCAATCGCGTAAGACATGCACATTTGAAATCATTTGAACAAGAGGAAGTTTGGACTATTTTTGTTGGTCTTGTAGGTCAAAGCCAGCCACTTCCTGACTCGATACTCGATAGGTCGATGGTGTCTTTAGCAAGTCCATTGGGTTGATCTGCTCTGCTGCGATACACATGTCGTTCAACATCACACATATTCGACCCTGACGGCTGTTGCAAGACCGGGTATACTCATGCCAGCTGATTGTCAGTGAATGCAGATGCATGCAGTACATCAAAAACAAAACATCTATAACAAATATGCAACTAAGTAGAATCTGTGCTCAAGTAATCGCAAAGAACCTGTTTAATCTGAAAAACAAAACATATTAACCCGTTGCATTCAAAAACAAAAGGTGGTGGTTGTTGTTGTTCTCCCTTTACATAAACTACTTTATATACACTATATCACACCACAAATCGGACCGCTCTCCTCTCTCTACATTGTCCCTCGCAGTCTACTCTCCTATTTTCTTCAATTTAATCCCCTCTCTAATCCTACATTATAGTTCAAGCGGTTAGACCACCAGGAGTTGATATCGTCGAATTTGTTACTGTCTTGTTTGTTACGGGAGCAGCAAGCATGGGAGAGATGTCTTCAGATGCAGCACCCAAGGCTTCTCGTATGGCTTTAAACGCATCATCTAGTCGGTCCTGAAGTATGGTATTGTCTGCTCGTAGTGATTGTGATATGCCCTGTTGGTAAGATGTGGCGTGGCTTTGTATCAGCAAAACAAAGTTCATGGATCTAGTATCTGGAAACGTTGAATCACGTACACGTTCTTCATCTAGAGCCTTTTGCAATCGGACCTGCTGTTCCATCTTTTCGCGTTGAGCCATGACCTAGATGCAAAATAAGGTGTATGTGTCCTATACCAGTTCTCATAAACAGAGAAGCTCCAACAGCTTCAACAACATCAGCGACAGCATAAAAGCAACCAAGTTGGTTACATACAGCTTGAGCACGCAGCTTCCCCATAATGATGTCCAGGGTAGATTCGTATTGTTTAATGATCTGATTGAGTAGTGAAACTTCACGTTGTAGTTCGACATACTTGACTTCGTTTACTACATTTTGGAATGAATGGTGGTGGGTGAGTATTCGGGAGCAAAAACAGTTCCTGGCAGCAGGGCAGTTAATACGACCTTGGTGCACCACACTGCAACACCATTTACCATACATTGTTGTTGTTCCTGTTGTTCCTTCAATAATTGCTGTTGTTGAGCATCCGACACTGTGACCACATGCTTGGTGTCCGATCCGCCAGCAGAAGTTGTGGGCACTAGTTTGTCCTGTGTTGACCAAAATGGGTCAGATGCTGCACAGGAAGAAGACAAGTTCCCGTCATTTCAGCAGAGCAATAACAAACAAATCCAAAGATAAACAGATATGTCAATTTAATATGCAACTCACACGTAGAATGGATGCTTTAGCCTGTAGCTCGTTAATGAGCTCCCGTTGTGTTGACATTGTGTCTGTGAGGATGTCTAGTTTCGAGTCTAGAGAGCCGAGATGTGGTGATTCCTCGTCCAATTCAAACTCATCGTCTTTGGATCCTATCGAGTCGTCCATCCTATATGTAGGTTATGTGTATGGTGTGTTGGAGCTTGTGAGATCCGAATAACGCCTCAGCCAGGCAGAACATCAATGCTAGTAATTACAATGCTACGAAATCGTGTATTTTTTCCAATCAATCCACACTACACAGATATAATAAAACAAGATTCCACAACCAAGATATATAATTCAGGCTTTAGTTGATTGCAAGCTTATTTTATCTCAACATCCACCTCGTAAGGCTAGTACCAAATGCAGTACTGTGCCTCCTTCTATATTGTAGTCTGCTGCTGTCTTGTCATCAGCCCTAGGTGAATAAAGGTGTGAGTATAGAGAACGAGTTGAACCGTATTGCGTGAGACTTGCATTTGCTTGCCACCGAAAATCAGACTATAAGACGAGTTCGATTAGTTCACTACCTAAAAGATTATATAATCTAGATAGGCATACCGTTGTTGTGGTGGTGGAATGCCTTCCTTCTCTTCAACACGCTCCTTGATTCTCGTCACCTTTAATGTCAAGAGATGTTGCTAATGAGCCATCGATTCAACATAATCGAGACCGTACTGAATGCAATATACCTTATCAGTTGGCTCAATGTCAATCTCTATCTATAGTAGACAAAGAATTGGATGAGCTTCAACCGGAGCTTAACATTGGTAATTGAATAAAGTACTTCTTTGCCAGTTAGAGTCTACATGAGAAGAGGAGGGGTTACGTGGGATTGATGGCTCGCAAGTGTTGCTGTGCCTTACCTTGACTTTGATCAACATGATTGCTATAGAGCTTGAGTGATGTGCCTTGAAACGTGAAGTAACATGCTGGGATCGCTTTTTTGGCTCTTTAGCCATGGATTTCAAACCTGTATTTACGTGACACACGCCTGAAGATCAGGTCAATTCGCGTTACATCGTTACATCGCTCATTTGACGCCAAACCAAACACCAATGTTCAAGATATGAGATTACTATGTATCCGGAAAAAGTAATGAAATATGATATGTACAAAGCAGCCATGGATATTTCTTCAAAGAGCAACGGATCCATCTAGTATAGCAGCTGAATCGGCAGAGTCAACAACTTGCACCTTGGATCTGACGTATTTCAGCAGAGCTTCCACAGTAGTTGGTTTGACTTCACGTCCTCCAAACACATTCCTAGTATATTTGAGTGGAAATGAGTATTGCTGATCGTACTTGATGAAGAGATCCCGATGAGTTTTTTTACCTATACAGGGCCGCAGCAAAAATGGCATCACTTGTAGCTAATCCTTCGTCGTACGCCAACGTCTGTCCATAAAAGGAGCCAAGTAACTCTGTAATGCGTGCATTTATTCGATGTTTAACCTGTATGAAATGTGAATGTGAGATCAAAGTTGTCACAGCAAAAACGAATGAATGCCATCAAGTTGCAATTTGAAACGGCAACAGTCAAGCTCCTTCTTAACTTACACCGGCCTTATGAAGCTTCATTTCTACATCCAGCCACAAGTGATTGAATATCTCTTGCGACAATTCCTTGCCTTCACCTTGTTCAGCTCGTAGTCTGGCAGTGTACATCCATACGTGGAGCACAGTTATGGCAAACCATGAGGAGAATGCATCAGGTAATCCCAATTCTATAGGATCATGTGGCATTAACACGCGATTGGATTGCATGGTCATCTTGGATCAACAAAGCATGGTTTTTTTGGGCTTACCCTTGACAAAGAATGGCTTGTTGTTTTCAAACGCATGTGAGCATTTCTCGTAAGCTACACGAGCACTGTCGATCTTGTTCATTCTCCACTAAATTCGTAGAACATTGTCAGTGTCCTGTTCCAAGAGGCGATGTATTTTCTTCAAATCACTTGCCCGAATGAATTTGAATGGCTGAAACACTCGCGCAAGATAATCATTAATGAAATCAGGCTAATTTAAGAGAGAAAGATCATATCAAGTTAGTTATTAGCACTACAATCTGAAAAGTAGGTTCAATTATCTTGCCTGTTTCACTCCAGCAACGTCCCGTCTATTTGAAGCGTTCCTAACCGTGATATTCCTTGGTATTATTGTTATTATAGCCTGTGGAGCCATTATAGACATCCGGCTACTACGAACTAGCACCCTCGCCAACGACATCTTTTGCATCATTGTTGAATTGGTTTGGCAAAAGCTAGTTTTGTGACTTGATCTCGCTACTATCATATTACTCAATGGACGCGCCTGGAAGAACATTCAAGGACTATTCCTACTATCTATCGTCGGATCTCAACCTATTCCTTCACGTCAAAATGTAATCTCTCCAAAACATCAACAGATCACATTTGTCACATACTAAAGCAACACCCATGTTCTAGTGCTTCATTGGGTGGAATACTACCACAAAAGCCAATTGCTGCTCTACTGCAGGATCCTTATCTGCGGCATGCTGAGCAGCGAGATGGAGGGTATGGTTGAGCTGCTATGTCATCGAGTCGTGATCTGACCCAAACACCACTTTATAGAAGGCCCGAACTGTTTATCACTTGTCAAGTACATGCTGATAACAAGCCATTGACATTGCCAATCAAGACTGCGTATAAGGCGTTCTCGTCACAGTGGACGTATGTTACAGGATTTCCAGGAGTTTTTAGGTAGACGGCTCACAGCTTTGTTTTGACATCCGTAGATGGAACGAATGGATGGTCCTACCGATAGCATACTGTGATTTGCCAGTCACATCGATGCTCACATTCACCGTATGGAATGTATACAAACCTCGTGAACCTATTATTGTCGGTGGAAGCACATTCTCATTGTTTGGTCGTAACAAGTGGGTGGCTCAACTGTTGGAATTGAATTTCTTCGTGAACTCGTGTCTTATGTTTTGCACCATTTGTAGTACTATGAAGAAGGGCAGACATAAGCTCTTCATGTGGCCAAACAAGGATGCTGATGGTAACCAGAGTACGACTACGCCTAGTAAAGTGAATAGTGCTACTGAGATGGATCGTCTTGAGAAGGTTGGACTTGCATATTTTGTGCCTACTACGACAAAACCATTTATTTAATGGTTTTTTTTTGCTCATCACACCAGTTAATGAGAAAGTATGAACGGCGAGATTTAGTTCATTCAGATTGGCTAGATCATCTTGCTTTTCGAGAGATTGAGAGAATCAATCAGGTAAGTTGTCAGTCAGTCGACGTTGGCAAAACTCTACTGAAACTGAAATTACGTCTCTGCAGGAAGAGACACTCAAAACTCAACAACTCTTCTTATACGTCGAACTACCACAATTCGATTTCCCGCTCGTATTCAGTGAAAAGGAATACGTCCTGCCACCACCAATGTCTTTACGATCTGTCGATTCAACATATGTGATTATATCAGACCTCGAATCCATACGAATGGAATCAACACAAGATGACCCAGTAGAGAATAAGCATCGTAAATTGACACGTAGTCATCGAAATGGGCCTTTAGATCGAGATTTGAAGCCTAATGCTAAGATACGTGATGAGCTGAATGTGAGTTTTCGTCCATTTTCTGTGTTGCGCTTCTTTTTGTCCCTGACATTGTTCTGTATTTGTAGAAAATGCTTCGATATCCACCCACTCAAGCACTAAATAAGCAAGAGAAGGACTTGTTGTGGAAGTTTAGGTTTTATTTGACTCGAGACAAGAAGGTACACAGGCCAAAACAGGCATCTTGGAAGCATCCATAGGCTGATCATTCTCACTTAGGCCTTAACCAAGTTCTTGAAATGTGTGGTATGGTCCGACTCTGTAGAAGTCAAACAAGCAGTTGACTTGCTATCATCATGGGTTGATATTGATGTTGAAGATGCATTGGAATTGCTGGGTCCAACATTTGAGAACCGAAGTGTGAGGAGTTATGCAGTTGGGCAATTGCAAAAGGCAGATGATGAGGTTTGTGGATGGAACAGGATTGAGAAGTCTGATCCGATCTGGGGATTGAACGGTCGTTTTTTTCACTTGATTTCAGGAACTTCAACTGTACCTGTTACAACTTGTACAAGCACTCAAGTTTGAAGGGATTGGTGGCAAATCACAACTACATGAGTCTCCATTGGCTGAATTCTTGATTGATCGGGCGATCAAGAATCAAGTTTTGGGGATCAGTTTCTATTGGTGGGGCTAAAAATACGCGAGCTACTTTTGGATCAGGTTCGACTGACATGCTTCTTTCTGTCTCATTCTTAGGTATCTGATGGTTGAATGTGAAGACAGAGTGGTGGGCAGGATGTATGGGAAGGTGGTTCACCAGTTCATGTCTGCTATGATGGAGGTAATCGTTCGAATGGACTGTATTATTTTGGGCCTTATCTGACTGTTCCATGATTCACAGATTCCTGATGGTCATCATCGACGAGATATTTTGAAACGACAAGCAGAGTTGGTCGCTACTTTGGCCAAGATATCTAGAGATTTGAGAGCTAGTAAGGATCCAAGGCCCAAAAAGGTAAACTGTGTGAGTGTCATTGGATGCATCACACGATTGGTGACGACTCTCTTTTCTCCTATAGATTGAAAAATTGCGAGCACTTATTGCTGATTCAAAGAATAATTTATTGTCATTCCCTCCTCTGCCTCTACCGTTGGAACCAAACGTACAAGTTACTGGAATCATACCAGGTGCTTGATGATTCGCAGTCGCCCTTTTTCTTCGTCAGTTCTGTCACTCAAACGTTTCCCCAACACATTAGAGGAGGCCAGCATCTTTAAGAGTGCCTTGTCTCCATTAAGATTAACATTCTCGTGTCTTGATGGGACTCGTTATCCAGTGAGTTCATTCGAGGTGTGAAAGTGCAATCTTTTTGCTTATCTTTAAAATTTCTTTTCAAAATACAGGTCATTTTCAAGACTGGTGATGATTTACGACAAGATCAACTGATTGTACAAATGATCACACTCATGGACAAGCTCTTACGGAAGTTGAATCTCGATTTGAAATTGACTCCATATAAAGTCTTGGCTACTGGGACTGACTACGGTAAAAGAAAATGCGTGTCTAATTGAATGGAAAAAGCCGTCTCTGAAGGTTCAGTCATGGAATTAGGATTTGTTCAATTCATACCATCATCCCCTCTTGCAAGCGTTCTTGCTGAGTATAATAACAGCTTGCTCGCTTTCTTGAGAGAGCATAATCCAGATGATGCTGCGAGTGCATCATTTGGTATTAATGCGGGTGTTATGGATGCGTATGTCAAGAGTTGTGGTGCGTTTGCCAATAGTTCTTGGTCTTTTTGTGTTTTTTTTTTTTGTTGCTGACCGATTGTTTTTCTTACCAGCGGGATACTCTGTGATTACATACCTTCTTGGAGTCGGAGATCGGCATTTGGATAACCTGTTGCTTACACCTGGAGGTATAGGAAACATTGGTATCGACGTCGTGAGTAAATGCAGATTATCATGCGAAAACAACATTTGTTCTAGGTCAACTATTCCACATCGACTTTGGCTTCATACTCGGTCGGGACCCCAAACCATTCCCTCCACCAATGAAACTATGTAAAGAAATGGTGGAAGCTATGGGTGGAGCCAACTCTCAGCACTACCAGAAATTCAAATCATACTGCTTCATTGCATTTGAGAGTTTACGGAAATCTGCTAATCTTATCATGAACTTGTTTGCGCTGATGACTGATGCTAATTTGCCTGATATTGCTATTGAGCCTGATAAGGCTGTTCTCAAGGTACGCCTATTGTCAAATAACTCAGTATCTTATTTTTGCTCACAACTTCTGATGCATTCTAGGTACAAGAAAAGTTCCGATTGGATTTAACTGAAGAAGAATCCATGCAGTATTTCCAAGGGTTGATTAATGAGTCTGTTGGAGCACTGTTTCCGCAGGTCATGGAGAAGATTCATCAATGGGCTCAATGTGAGTGATGTGGAGTATTTGGTTTGATGTGGTTTGATCAGACGCTTACGGTTGTTTTATAGATTGGAGACGCTGAATATGTATTATATCACACTGTGACTTCAATGGAGATACTATGCTTATTGTCATGCAATCAATTAGCAACATTTGTTCTTCCTTTTTGGTTGCTGGTTTTTATTATCAGAAGCTACGATTTGATATTGGAATGGGTTAATTGAAAATATGTTTCTCGTTGGGATGAATCCTTTCCGATTGTCATTCAATCCCTTTTTGGCGGCAAGATCATCTATGGCACAACACAAATCCTATGAGATCTATGTGATCTCTGATTGACTGTGCTAGGGAACAGTGAATGCTTATAGCTAGGCATTGATACCAATCAATATCGCTTATAAGGTGGCCTAGCCTCAATGGCGCGCGTGTGGAATATGTCATTTTTTGGGCCGAAATGGCTACAAACCCATTTCCTTTAACGTATATGGAGTTAATGGATGGTCCTGCCAACAGCATACTGTGATCTACCTGTCAACTCTTAATTTGCCTTATACTGCTATTGACTTGAGAAGGCTGTGCTGAAAGTACGAGCAATTCTGTACTTCAATTAGCTCTTTTTTGTGCTGGCACATCGCCCTGTTTAAATACGCAGAAACAAACATGCAATACTTTTAAGCATTGATTTACGAGTTCGTTGGGGCACTGTTCCGTCAAGTTGTGGAGAAGTTTCTTCAAGTTGCCTAAGGTGATCCTATGTTGTTTGTGAATTTGGTTCCGTTGATGAGGTGATAAGGTGCTCATCACGATACCATGTAGATGAAGACGTCGAATATGTCTGTCATATCGAGCTGTTGCTTGTATGACTTGACTGAAGATGCATGCCTATTCGCTGTGGGAGAAGATTCTTTTTTTGCTGTGATTGCTGGAGTTGCTCGTGTCAAGGAATTGTTGCTTGTCAAGCAAGAATCACTTTTCGCTATTCTTGTGTGCCCTGCCGCATAACGCATATGATGATTTCTGGCTCTTTGGTATGAATTTCACAGAAATCTGTGCGACTTTTGTGTCCTTTCTTGCAACATCCTCGCTTTGACATTTGATCTCAGTACATTATGCACTCGCGACCCAAGTACGAAGTACCAATACTCAAGATAAGATTAAATAGTTCTTGCCACAATGGAGGTACGTTGTCAAAAGATCAAAAGTTGATTCATTCCTTATGAGCAATACTGAATGTCAAACATGTGAGTACATTCATTATTCAGGCTCACAGCTTTGTAGTTGACTTTGCATAAGCCTCCTCCATGAATCTGTTTCTAAACCTTCCAATGGCATATGTGCGTTCCCCGAGAGTTTTTGCCGCAGCTTCATAGTCTGCCATAGCCTTGTCCCAATTGGGAAGATCATGAGCGGCAACCAGCTCACCTAGTAGCAAGGCATCTGTCATTGCTTTGCCGGTTCCATTCCCAGAGTACGGGCTTGCCACACTGTAAAGAGTATCAGTCGTTTGTTGTTGCGAGTTGAATAGAACTCATCAAATACATACACTCCAGCATCTCCAACCAAGACAGCGCGACGTTCAGGGAAGGCCATTTTGATGGGCCTATTGAATATTGGTGTCAATGAATCTGAGAAAGCAAATTGCTTCAAGGACACGGCTTAACGGCATCTCGTATACTGGTTGAGCAAACAAGAAGTCTGGATGAAATGCGAACTTGACAATATCTAGCATTTCTGGCACAAATCCAATCGTTTCAGCATATCGACAGAGTCTATCACAAATTTCGGGTCTAACTTGTCCTTGACCGAGAGAATACATATTCCTCACTCCATTTCGATCAGTCAAGACATCCTGTAGCTCGGACTCTGGTGTGTCTATATACCAAACCATGTTGAATCGTGACTCGTCGTCTTTGTCTCGTCCAGGCACAAGGTAGATAATCTACGTGTGGTAGCAATTTACAACGAGTTGTGAAAATCACGCGTTGTGTTAAGTTCTTCAGTAAAAGACGACAAAAGCGGACCACATTAAGCCCATTAACCTACCAATCTATGATGGTCCTTCATGCAGCACACAAACATGTCTGATGGCCTATTCGGCGGGAAGAGATATTCTCTCAAGCGCTCTGGCAATCGAGATATTGGGAAGAGCGTCCTCCATGCTATATACCCACTATACTTTGAATCGTCACGTCCTAGCAGTGCCTTTCGAGACTCTGAGTGAAATCCATCTGCACACACAATCAGGTCGGCAGTAGCGACCTCTCCCGTGTTCAGACGAATGGACGCTTTTCCATCCCTAGTGTACTCTGGAGGACCAGTCGAGTGAACTCCTTGTTCATAGGCTCCTCCAAGCTCCTTGTAACGCTGCAGCAAAGCGGAAGCTAAGGCACCATATGTTGTTGCAATAGTTGGCCAGAAGACTTCAGACGGTTTGGTACTTCTCCACGGCGGTGATGTGCTCTGTTGTATGAATGTGTGTAGGTGTCGTGAGGAACAAAGAAATCGAAACTCTAGCTACAAATTTTAGGCTTACGGGGGTGGGCAATGGTGTTGAAATTATTGCAAGTCGCCTCTCTCTTGATCCACAGAGCTCCAGCATACCAGGAATGTTTTTCCTCCATGGTATTGTATCCGTCAGTTCAGGCTCGAATGCACCCAATAGCAGAGCATTGACGCTGACGAGAGGTACCACTAAAGGTGTGACGATGATGGTG
This sequence comes from Synchytrium microbalum, assembly GCF_006535985.1. Taxonomy (NCBI): domain Eukaryota; kingdom Fungi; phylum Chytridiomycota; class Chytridiomycetes; order Synchytriales; family Synchytriaceae; genus Synchytrium; species Synchytrium microbalum. Next base: position 88,269 of record NW_022158392.1, on the reverse strand, counting down.
TTGACCTTTTGAAGCAACACAATAGGAATTGGCAGGCTCCAGCATTCTGGGACAACGTACCAATTCCGGCTCCACGATCCTGTAATGGATTGCTTGACTTTTCTATACGTTAGTGTTAGATTGCGTATAGTGTAACAGCATCAACGTGATTTCGAGGTTTGATACCTATAACGCGAACTCTAGCGTCCTTCATGTTCATCAAGATGCTGACCCCAGCCGACAGACCTCCACATGATCCGCCAACGACCAGGATGTCAGGCATCGTACTAAGTGCAAAAGGCTGTCAGAGTAAATGAATTGTTTTCTCAGATTTGCTTGTATCGAACCCACTATTACCTACGCTGATAGAAGTAAGGGCCCGATGTCCTTGCGATTGAGTGTATAGTAGCGATGCTTGCAGAGCAAGACTAGCAGTTGTGTGAGGTGTTGACGTGATTCGCGTCCGTCGGCATACTTGTCAATTCTCAAGTTATTTTCTCTGCCTGCTGGTCGATGAAATTTCTCGATAGTGCAGAGGAGGTTAGAACATATAGTCTCTTAGCTAGGATTGGAAATTTCTGAGGCCCAAACACAACCGACAAGCTGGTTGCGCTTGAAACATTGTAACCACGATATTATGTTATAGGCTGAAGAGCCATTACTAGAATCTGCTACGAACTAGCCCTCGCGCTAAGTACGTCTTTTGTATCTTTTGAGCTGACTTAATTGTTAAGCTGGAAGAAGGGATTTGATCCATATATATCTATTCTTGCATAATTATGAACACGCCTGGAATAACATTCAAGGACTACTCATGCTGCTTGTCATTGCATCTCAACTTCTTCCTCCAAGCTATGTAGTAACGTTGGCATAATCTCCAAACATCAACTTGGAAGGACATCACACGAAACCTCAAACCACACAAGGTCACTGTAGTGCTTCGTTAGTGGGCAAAAACCAACTGCTTCTCTGATACAAGATCCTTATCTACGACATGCTGAACAATGAGGCGGAGGGTATTCCATGTCTGACTGGCCATGTTTTCATCAAAAACTTGACTTTAGGCCAGCTCCTCATCATCGATGTCGGCTTCATACTTGGTAGAGAACCAGAGCCATTCCAACCACCCATGAAACTAGTAAAGAAATGGTGGAACTTCAGGGCGGTGCCAATACTCAACAACTACCAAAAATTCAAATCATGCTGCATTTCGCATTCGATAGTTTGGAAACCTGCTAGTGCCCTGTTGAACTGTTTGCTTTGATTACTGATGCTAATATGCCTGATACCACTACAGCGCCTGCTAAGGCTGTGTTGAAAGTACAAGCAATGCGTGATCAAAATGCCACGATTTGTTTTGCTCGCGTACTCGTTTTGCATGTAGGATCAAAAGAAGCTTCGATTGGATTCCATGCCCTGATCAATGACTCTAATGGAGCAATGCTTCCGGAAGTTATGGAGAAGGTGAAATTGGTGGATGCACGTGCGATTGGTCGTGTCGTTTTAGTTTTACCTCGCGTTCAGCGCTTCCTTCGTGACCGAATTACGTAAATATTCGTAGTAGAATGACTAAAATCATGTGGACTTCATGTCTTCGTTGATGCTCAAAAGTTCTGTGACTGACAGTCGTTACTTCGACATTGCTACACTTGACTTCTTGTTCCAGAGAAAAGAACTCGTTCAAGACCATGAACAATAATGAAGATTTGGATGATTTCGATCTAGGTATGGACACTGCTTTTCGATTCGTTCACAAGCTTGAGCTCAAATTTATCCAATTTTTCGTTTTGTAGTGAATTACGCTTTTTGTAAGTTCGTTGCATTTCAGCTACTAGTACGATCAAGACGGACTGAGTTGACGCGTTTTGAACTATGTAGCAAAGTTCCTGGTCTTGTCAATTGGCTCTCCCGTAGAGGTAGTTTTAACATTTGTTGATGTTTTGACTCTTGTTTCATGGGCTGACATTCACATCCATGAAAGGTTGGAACGATACTCCAGGTGTGATTTTGGACAAAATAACAGTTAATGAATACGTGCTTGACCTCATTTGGTTGACTTCGTACCTCGATAGCTGGTCCAATTCAATCCAAGATTTGCTCGCCACGTTCAAACTCGAGGAGATGATGTCAAACTCGAAGTAGAGATTCTGTAGTCAGCAGCGATGCACACAACTCAGCTGATGCATCTTCAACCTTAGTCTCTGGATGACGATGATGAAGGAGCAGACGATACATCTTCAGAGACAGACTCGCATGTTAATGACTCGCTCTATCCAACTTCATCAAGTCAGCAGCCTCCTCCAATTGAAGGAGGAGCAGTGGATAGTGTTGGTTATTTGACTAGAGTCACATTCGATAATGATGATCCAACGCGACCGCCTTACGAACTTGAGTCGTTGGATTCATCATTCTTTGGATTGTTGTACGAGTTGATTGGCTTAGAAGGTATGAAATTTTGATCGATAGTTGATTTAGCAATGCGGAACTGACTCTATATAAAAACACGCGTTTAGGACTGCAAGCTCTTTGGAAGGGTAATACGCCATTGATGCTTTTGACTTTTTTTGCCAGTCGACCTCAACGTCTTTATCATGATAGGAGTCTCAACCGAATGGGTTCGAGATATTCTGAATGTGCTGATACAGCCCACCATCGAGGGTGCCTTGAACGATTACTTTGATATAGTAGACGAAGGAATACCATTAATGCATTCAGACAATCCGTGGCCATCGCTAGCTACCACAATAGGTAGTCACGTATTTACTGGATGGATGTTGAGTCCTTTTGAGCTTGTGAAGACGAGGTATGAGCACTAGTGCATTCGTCCGCGTGACGTGAGGGTTTTTTTTTGCTTACAATCCTTTTCTCTTCGTAGACTTGTTGTACAGGTACATGTCGATTTCGAGCTGCTGGCATTCATCGTATTCGAGTAGTCTCCACTGCGAAATCAATCAGTAGTTCGAAAAACAGCACTGACTACTTTGAACTCTGTTGTAGACAACCAACCCATTCCATCGAAAATACAAAGGCTTCTTACATTGCATATCAACAGTATCTAACGAAGAAGGACTATCAGCCTTTTATGGTGGTCCAAGCCTCCTCCCAACCCTCCTGTATTATACTCTCGAACCAATCTTTGCTGACGCCCACCATTTCATAATATATCGAGTCATTGGCATATCCATGGAATCTAGCCCGCTGCTCTATGCTCTCGCAGATCTAGGACTGACAACTCTGAATCTGGGAATAACTCTACCGCTGGAGACTGTACGAAGAAGACTGTTTGCTCAGCAGTCGCGAATTAAAAGAAGGACCAGTAGTACACGAGAATTCGTGACTTGTGTAAGGCGCAGCAGTATACCATATACTAGTATGTGGAATGTGCTGTATAGGATTGTGACTGAAGAGGGTACAGTGGTGCCTCAGAAAACGAGAAAAAATGGGAGCAGGAGTAGTAATAGTAAGCAGCGTAATGGTGGGCCATCTACTGGTGAAGAACAGTCACGTTTGGATTTGCACATATCTGCATTGTACCGTGGTTTCTGGCTAAGATTTGCTCTAGCCAGTGCCACGGTACTGCTTTCATCTCTCAACTGATCATTGATCAGAGTAAAATATTTGCATGAAATACAGTTGGCATGGTGACTTAAGTTTGGTGTTGTCATCGTTGGGATTAGATCGACGCGTCAAACACGAGCGACATTTCGATAAACGCAAACCACGGCATTTGCATAAATACTCGTAAAATTCATGACCTGAGTTGTTTTCAGCACTAACTCTTTCAAGGAGCCAGTTCTTTCCTCTGTCTCGCTTGTGCAGAACCAATGGTGTGATTTCAGCTTGAATGACAACTATAACATATCGAGCGTACAAATGCCGACTGCAGGCTCCTTCAGAAAGACAGTATTTGACCCTGTAAGCTAATATGTTCTTCTCGTCCATTGTTTGTCAATTGATTTCAGCGTTTTGCTAACATTCAAACCTTAGATTCTGGTGGTTGCTCAAATAGGTACAAGCATTTGTCCTCTGGAATGTATATCAATTAGAATCTGATGGCCAATTCTCTCTTCCATATCCTCATAGTCAGTCTGCAGACAGCCTACTACCTGTCATTAAGTTTCATTGTCTTTGTCCTGGAAACTCTGACGGGCTCAACGGCAACACTGGATCATGTTCTAAATTATAGAGAAATACGCACTGATACTGTACTGGGATGGGCTCTCTTCCTCGCCAATCTTGGCAATGCTGCTCTAGCGTAAGTCCATCATTAGTCTCGACTCCCACAACGTAAACATAGTTAACATGATCACACGTATAGGGCTTTATTCATGCTATTTATAGTCCAAAGGTCTCGCCAATGTCTAGATTTCGCATGCACGCTCTACTTTTACCATTTCATGGGGGTGTGGATTTACAGCGGTGGTTTCCCAACATTCTTCTTTTGGTGGGTTGCATTTATCGGTAGCATGGTGGGGTGTGCTATTGGTGGTGAGCAGTTGTGTCAGCAGGCAGAGTTGCAGCCGATTACGTTTGGTGTGGGAAGCACGAGTAACGGTAGTGGTGGTGGTGCTTCAAGTAGTAATAGTGCTAGTAATGGAAGGGCATCGCCATCCGGAAGATATAAGAAGAGGACTTCGAATATCCCTGCTGATTCGGTAGAGCTCGCACCATTGACATCGGATCGGGATCATTAGGCACGCTGAGAAATCACCCCCACACACACCATCTGTGCTATAGCGTATAGAATTATAATTAATCTATTGCATCAATCTTTGTAACATATGGAAATGGATGTCGTATCGCACGAATTAGTTGTGTATGGAAATATGTTCACTAAGGAGGGATGCACGTTTGGCGTGTAAGATTAGCGACAGATAACGTGGTGCATGGTTATAAATATTGTTTTGACGCGTCGTTGATGAATAATTACCCATCGTATCATGCCCCAACCCGGCAGTCAGCAAAGAGTGACTTAGCAACATTCCTCACAACTCACAACCAAATAGCCCAAAGGCCTATCGCCAAACCTATGCTCAGCTTCATCAACAGGCATAGCACAGCATTGAACCTCTAGGATGGATCTTCTCGGTGGACTTGGTGGGCCTTGTGCTCCTGCACCTGTAAGCCCAAACGAGATTAATACCTTGAACCCGATGGTGCTGATGATCAAGCAGCTGTTGAATTCGTCACTCCTCTGAAAATCACCACGGAATATTCTCCAGTAACAGATCTCTGGATTGTAAATCCAGATGTCGTTCAGAGTTGGCATTTCAGCGACATCAAAAGCTTGGTATACTGCAGAGGTTAAATTGAAGACAGAGGCCATTAAACAGAAGACGATGCATATAAATGCAGTCTAGCATTTACCATCACCACTCGTAAATCAGCTCGAGTCACTTCCATTGATGTCGAACACGCCGCACAAAAATCGTTGAAGAAGGTCGGTGTCTTTAGCTGGAAGGCAACCTTTGAATTGAACCAGGCTGCTATATATCGTATCTCTACATATGACGGATATCCTAAGAAGGCTGTATTCTCACCTTCTGGCAAAGTCATCGTAAATGCACCGCTCACCACCTGTAAACACACTACTCCCATCACCAAAAGCCACCGCTACATCTCTGTCAGATATACGAAACCTGTTATTTGATCCGAGACTCGCTGACGTCGCTCTTCTTGTCAACAATCTTTGATCGCTTGACTGCTGCTCCTGCCAAACTCGTATACACCACGTATTGTCATTGCAAGGAAACATCTTGTCTGAATGTATAGCTAGCATGAGTATGTGAGCGCAGTTGGAATGTGGCTCAACCACATAGAATCCTTGTCTGAAATGTTGAGGGCACCAAATTGTATCACTTGATCAGAATGATTTGTCACGATGTTGATTTTCGCATGCTTTAAGAATGCCAGTTCTTTTGCATGCCAGTTCTTTAGAGACCGGCATGACACCCTTCAGCTTATCAAGATTCAACTCTTGGCGCTGGTTCCAAATGTTCTCGTTGAGCGGTTCTGGCAGTTATGGAGATTCAACCTTTCGCCCTGTCGGACAGAGCTTCTCTGACTTGGCCTTGCATTACTATGCTATCCGTGTCGAGTGGTACGCAAGAAGGACAAGACGTTCACTGAAATCGAAAGCGTATTTCTATTGCAGCGGTAAGAATACAAAAAGTTTAAAATACAAGACGTGAGCTAGTTACGCTAATACTGATGATATTTACAATAGATTTACTTGGTTGCTCCTGCCATATGAAGTTTGGCATCTGCTCTCATTTCTTGCTCTTAGGGAACGTCAGCATCCAATGCAGCCAATGAAGAGACTGATGCAGCTGCTTGGCTCAAGAAGTAGTGGAGATTGCGCCAGTTCACACTTTCACCACGTGCATTGGATTTGAGGTAAGCTAAGATCTACGTGTTGAGAAGCAGTTAGAATCAGTTCCAACAATTTCAATACATTTGGAGTGTGGGTTGAGATGCAACGTACTTCGTCACGATACTTGATATCACTGTTTTTTGGTTCTGCTGATGATGGTGTACCTTGAGTGTCATGAGATACACGAGCTGATAAAGATCGAGCCGGACCAGATGTTGAGTTGATGCTCTTCGTATTTGCAGGACGTTTGATTTTGTTTCTAAAATTTTGTCGAGTGTTATTCAAACCCATTCACGCTATATGAATTCCATCTGGAGCTTACTCTGGAGTGCTTTCTGGACTAGATGATTTCCTTCCTGATCCTGATTGTCGAGCCTTCTTGATCAATGGTTTTGGTACGAATTCACCAGCGTCTCTGGCGCGATTTCGTTTTGTGGATGTTGTAGCCACCATAGAATCGTCTAACGTAAATAATGAGATTATTAAACGCATACGTAGATGATAAAAGCAAAGCCAGTCATCAATCTTACCGAGATACTTGAACAAACTTTCTTCCCAATTAGCATCAACGTCAAGATTTTCAGACTTGAAAAAATCCTTCAAGTTCTTGGATCGAGTATAGGAGCTCCAAGTAAGCAATTTACACATTTTTTCATGACAATATGGACAAAAGTGTAAAACCACGTGGTTGCGACCACCAGGGTTGAGAATACATTCGTATTCTGCGCATGGACGCATTTTCAAGTATTGAGTAGCAATGGCTTCAGCAATGAACTATTTTATCGTTATGAAATGAGATTGGGAGTCATGTTTCAGTGAAAAAATTGCCTCGTGTCAAAACATCAAAAACACGTACTTTCATCCCAACTCGCATTTCAACATCAGCGACTATGTTGAATCGAATAGGAGACACACTGTAAGAGTGCACAAAGGTTAGCTTCAGTGTTTTTCGCAACAAAAGCAATACAAAGAACCCCACTATGTGCTGATGCATTTTCCTAACTTTCCTTGTTTTTTCACCTTTCGTAACAAACTTCAACCCAGGGAAAAAAGCTTTTGCAAACTTTGTGATAGACTTTGCCTTCTCCTCTGGCATCTATATCATCCAATTCCGTGTGAGTGAAAATGTTATCAACCCCGATTTCCCAACACGTGACTTACCGAATCATTCACCAATTCAATAGGTCGATCCAAATTGATACGTGACGCAATCTCGACATATTCTGGCAGGTAGAGGAACTTTGGCTTCTCATGCGCAGCCAAGTAGTCAACAAATCGTTTACGGAATTGAGTCGTAGAGAGCTTTTTGAAGAGCGATGCTGGTCCCTTCATAACCAACTTCAATTCCTAGTAACATGCTCTAGGCTAAGGTTTCATGCATTGGGGGATGCGGGGAATCAGTTTATGCCGTACCTTGTCGAGTTCATATGGAAGCATGTTTTCTGTCTCTGAAGTCATCTTTTGGTGTTGGATGCTTTGTGTGTGTAGAGGATGATGAGAGTGAGTGTGGACGTGCGAGGTTTTAAATAGGTTGTTCAGATATTTGAAACAGATCATGGGGCCAATTAGGGGTGCAAACATTACTAAAAGGGGTCATATGCAGAGCATCACATGCCAGTCGGACGTTCTCGGGTAGGGCACAGGGTTGAAACAGAGTACTTGCGCATCGTCCAGTGCCTCCTACGTGTCCCTTTGTGCCAAAATCGCTCGGCTATTCAACTTTTTGCTATGACGTCATAGACACGTGAAAATTAGGACCAAGACTATTTGAAGTGGCTTCTCAGTGAGCAGCGAGCTCTTCACGCTCCAGGACAGCCCACATCAAACGTCAGGGGCACTTTTTCACAGGTCCTCGTTAAACACTCCATTTTTGAACCAATGCCAAAGCTCCTGTGTTTGAGGTACCACTCCAGCAGCCCTCGCAGTGGCTCATAAGAAGGTACCTCACGTAGAAATGTTTGGAAACGCTCACGCCACGCCAGGAAGGGGAAGTCGTCAACACCGATGTGGTTAAGGTTAACATCCGAGGAGCGCCACCACCTATAATCACGTCTACATCATCTTAAGCTCTCTGAGAAAACGTCGGTACCACCCACCTCTTATATTACATTACGCGTGGCATCAATGACGCATCGACACAACCTTACCGTATTCACGACAGAAAGGACAAAACCAACACTATCTGGACAAAAACACCACATGTTCAACATATTTGGTGAATCAACCATTCTGGCTATGGAAGATCTAGACTGAGGCAGGCGACCTTTTGCCGCGAAGTGTGTTTTGCTGAAGGTCTGTCAACGGACTACTTCTTAGAAGGTTTCAAACTTCAATGGCTTTGTTTCTATTTACATGAAAGCTGTCATGAGAGCATTATCTGTATGAAGGTATCACAGTGTGACAGAAGGTTTGTTGACATATGTCAAGATAGGTAACAAATCGTGATGTGAGTAGACGATTATCACATCCTAGCAAAAGGCAGGAATATCTGATGAGTTCCATTGAGCATTGGCTCACCAAATATACGCTAACACATCACCCAAATATGCTTGAAGAAGGGAAGTTAGATGCTGTGCATTAACGACCCGTAACAATTGAACACATGAATAGTTCCATTGTTACAAGATAGGGCATGTCAAGAAAAGAAGTGTAACAAAGTAAGGCTGACTGGGCCAGAACACATCAGTTGAGAGTTTCGAATGCTCGACGCGATTTTTCAAAACTCTGGAATTGTGAGCGTACCCTGAACATACGTCAAAGCAAGAGTATAACCGCCTCAAACACTACACCCTAATGTTACCTTTTCTGATACTGTCTTGGTATATTTGTGGAGTTTCTGAGGCAGCTATACTTTGACGAACCTGGCGAGCTATTTGGTAGGTCAGGTATGTCTAATGTTCAACATTGTTTGTTACCCACTGACAATCACAGTCTTTGCTCAGACACACGAATAAAGGAACGTCATTCTTACCTGTACTTCAACAACCTTTAAGTGTTTGTACGTTTTGTGTTAGGAAAGTTTTTTTTTTTGCAAAATGTCGACCTTTGCATTTGTAATGTGGCATTGGCATTGACATAGGGTAATAGGATTTTGAAAAGACAACTCCAAGATTTGCCAATATGACTTCCCTGAGATGATATTATCTTAGGCCAACACAGGCAGCTGGAACTGATGCTCATCGAGCAGCAACCCTATAAGCCTTACTGCCATTGGTCCTGCACCCAACTGCTCCAGCTCTCGCTGCTCCGGCCGCAGCAGCACCTGCTCTTGAAGGCTGTTACCTGCCGGCCTATGCAATCACAATAAATGAAGAGGAGAATAGTTCGGCAATAAACATGACATACAATAAACATGATACGGACGCAAAACAGACTTCACTTTGAGCACATAATAACTCAAACTCTTTCACTTACGAGCTCCAACAAGAAGAATCCATCGTATGATTTTGATCAAGATCAGAAGACAACATCCAAAGTATACGAACAGTATTCATCAAAAGCGAAATCTTGTATTCACAATAGGACCATCAACAAACTTCTACAATGTTTTGACAACTTCAGCCAATTCAGCTTCACCATGAATCCTAAATCCATCCTTGGGTGTAACTGTAGCCACTTGGACATTGGTTGAGTTGAGCTTTTCCTCCATGACTTGTTTTAGTACTTTGAGTGCCAGCACTTGTGCCTCTCGTAATGTCAATGACTAGTATACAATATATGTTAATGTATGATGTTGAGTTCCCAAGACTCGAAGCATAATAAAATGATGGACTGTTTCTATATTCCGTACTTAAGAACTTTTTTTTACCTTGTTGTATTGTTCTTGTAATTCCGTTTGAGCACCTTCAGAGCCAGATCCAATAGCTTTGGCATCATATCTCATGAATGTGCCTGATGGATCAGCATGATATCTATCGAGCATTCATTGTCAGTTGGATCAGTTTAATGCTATTGATCACTCAACAGGGCACGATAGATAACGATGCAGATGGCTCTTACAATTGTGGTCCCTTCTCATCTATACCAGCAATCAAAAGTGCGACACCAAATGGCCTCGACTAATGAGAAGCAAAGATATTACAACAGCGACCCAATATTATTACATGAACATCCTGCAAACATACCATGATGGAGTCTTCACCGTCAGCACTTTCTCCAAACCTCAATGCCAAATCACAGACAGCTTGAGTGACACTCTCCACCTTCATTTTCTCGTCATATGTAAACCAATGATTCTGTATACCGATACAGAATACAATTAGTACATATTAACGTTAAATAAATGTAGCAAAATCAGCAATCATCACATACTTGAGCTTCAACTCTGGCATGATCAATCATAGTCCTTGAATCAGCCGTCAGACCAGACATGGCACAACCCAAATGAGCATCAATTTCCATGATCTTTTCAATTGAGCTTGGTTCCATCAAGATGGAAGTGACTCGTTTCTCGACTGCGAGAACAACACCTTCTGATGTTTGTATGCCAATGACTGTGGATCCCAACTAGATAAAGAAACAGAGTGAGTGTCAGAAGTTAAATCCTTTGATAATATTCTCAGATTACAAATGATATCTGCTACTTCTGCACGATGCAAGCCAAAAAGAAATCAAAACGTTGAGAAACTCACTTTGATTGCTTCCATAGCATATTCGACTTGGAATAGACGGCCTTCTGGAGAGAAAGTGTTGACTCCACGGTCATATTCAGAACGCGTCAAGAACATGGTTGCTTGTTTGCTGCTCTATTTGCTATTTGGCTAGTTTAGGAGTTTGGTTGAACGCGTCACCTTTTTGAACGACGACACCAGCACCCACACATATAGACAGCGGAAATCGAATGCTTTCTTATTAAATTACGCGTTTTATTTTACAATTTGCACTTGAATCTCCTGATATGGTGATATGGGTCATCTCACAACATGCTATACCTGTCTTGAGCACATTCAAAAACATCACTAGTCGTAATCAAATACTTGATAGATTCACGTATTATGGATATAGGGACACGCGAAAACTTCTCGTGATTCCTCACCACAAACTGAATGATCTCAAACGAGACACCTAGATGAAAAAGGAGCAAATGAGTACAGTAAGGCCAAAAGGGGACTCTGAGAGATAAATACCTTCTCGAGTGTCATTCAACTTTCCTTTCTCAGCTCTCATAACTTTCAAGATGTATTCCGCCAAATTAGAGTCTGGCTTGATGATTTCGTAAACTTCTCGGTCACCAGGGATCACGTACATCAGCCCATCAGCTATAAGACTCTTGCAAGCTCGCCCAAATGCTGAATTGATTCGGGATGTTGATATTGCTGCATTGCTAGTGCTCGCTTCCACCTGCCATACGGTATGAGATGAGCCAAAAGAGGTCGAAGACATAAAAATGCACGGTATACCTGTTGCTGTTGCTGCAAGATGACATTCTCAGCTACAGTCTTGAGCTCATCCTTAATGAGCTCATATTCAATTGATAGAGTCCCATTCTTTATAGAATGTAATTGAATAAACCATTGCACAGCATATTTGAGTGATTCATCACGAGCATCTTTCCTTAATGCTTCTTTGCGTGCAGCATCATACTTGGTCTGTGCGTGTATGAGATATGCGTTATCCGAGGCGTGTAATGGTGACAGATCCGCATCTTTGGTGTCGGCTGTTGCATCGGCATCGAGCAAGTCCATCAAGGAGTTTGGTGGATTGAAGGGTTTATCGTATAGGTCCTGCTTGAGATCAATGACTTGTAGCCATCTCAGATACTCATAGTTGACGTTTGGTTCATGATCTAACGATGGATATTTGAGCTTTCAATATTGCGTTTCTTGTGACGTGGATCAAAGGACTTACAGATATCATCGACAGTGAGTTGCCTAATACCGCGATACTCTGTTATCTTCCCTCTGACACGTACAAGCTGCCCCAACAGAGTGAGTTGTGACGTGTTGCCTGGCACAGTCCATTCCACACAAGGAATGATACCAGTTCCGTCATCCACTAACGTGAGATGTTTGATCATAAGCATGGAGGGAAGGACATGGATTCCCTTCATCATGAAACTGACCTAGGAGAGTCCTGTACTTTTTGGCCTTTTCCTCTCGTCCAGCAACAATACCACAGATTTCCAGCTTCCTGACAGGATGAGTCTTGTACCAATAGATGTCTAATATCATTGTACGCATCATAAACACGTGAATCACTGATTGATACACGAACCAACTTGATGAGATACCTCGTAGGGTGTCGTGTTTTTGCATGTGTTGAATGTCGTGAATAAAAAGTCGAGCGTGAGCCCATAGGACCGTGTCCAGACCAAGTAAGCCTATTGGAGCTTGTGAAGAGTCGATATCCATCTCCATCTTGTCTATTTTAACGATGCATGTCTTTGTTAGTAATGTGATGTTCTTTCCTGTTCACTCAAACATTGCAAAAAACAGAGCATCAACTAGAATTAATCAAGATACCATATAATAGTAGTATAGATCATGGCCAACGAGACTGGATTGGCTATAGGAGGCACGAGAACGTCTGGTGCTGATGTGCGCAACCAGAATGGTAGGTTCTTTATGCGCAGCGAGAAAAATAATATTAAATGGAATGTCGTGAATGAATGCACTCTAACATCATCCACAATCGTCATAATTATAGTGCTTGCTGCTGTATCTATTGCCAATATTGTCAAATCATCATTGGGTCCCGTTGGATTGGACAAGATGCTCGTTGATGACATTGGGGTATGCATGAATCCAAACACCCAATCACTTCCAACGACAATGGTGAACTGACTATTAATTATATCATCTAATTATAGGATGTAACAATATCAAATGACGGTGCCACCATATTGAAGTTGCTCGAAGTAGAACACCCGGCTGGAAGAGTCCTCGTCGAACTCGCTCAACAACAAGACAAGGAAGTCGGTGATGGAACTACCTCTGTAGTCATCATCGCTGCTGAATTATTAAAGCGAGCAAATGAACTCGTCAAAAACAAGATTCATCCAACTACAATCATCACCGGTTACAGATTGGCTAGTAAAGAAGCAGTCAAATTCATTGTAGAACAAATGACTACCAAAGTCGACTCATTGGGTAGAGAATCACTCATCAACGTCGCAAAGACCAGTATGAGTAGTAAAATCATAGGATCGTGAGTGTGACGTGGATCATTCAAGGTTCTGACCTAATACTTTTGTTGCTTACCTCCTTTCCTATGAAATCTAGTGACGATGCATTCTTCTCGGAAATGGTCGTGGATGCCATCACTGCTGTAAAGCAAACAAACAACAAGGGCGAAGCCAAATACCCTCTCAAAGCAGTCAATATTCTCAAGGCACACGGTAAAGGTGTCAAGGAATCCATGTTGGTTAAAGGTTATGCCCTAAATTGTACAGTCGCATCTCAAGGTTAGTTCTGCATCAGTTGGTGGAAGTTGCCGTTGCAGAAACAAACTTTGTAAAATCTATGAACCTGTCGCGATACCTTCCAACTCTCTTTCGACGTTTAGGCATGAAGACTAGAATGGTCAATGCCAAGATTGCTTGTTTGGATATCAATCTCCAAAAGGCCAGGATGAACTTGGGAGTCCATATCGTCATTGATTCTCCCGATCAGTTGGAACCCATTCGACGAAGGTATGCAACTCGTCCTTCATTTCAGTTACATGGGAATTTTTTTGCTGCGTCTCCCTTTGTTGACAACCTTCATTCTTTAGGGAAATGGATATCACCACTGAACGCATCAAGAAAATCTTGGATTCTGGTGCTAATGTTGTCCTTACCACCAAGGGTATCGATGACTTGTGTCTTAAATTATTTGTCGAAGCTGGTGCTATCGCTGTTCGACGTGTCAAGAAGGAAGATATGAAGCGTATTGCAAAGGCTACTGGAGGTGGGTTGCTAGCAACGTTTTTGAAAAATGTTTCAGCACAAAAAAAAAACACTTGATCGACCAGATGGCATCTTTGGAGACCGCGAACTAACTTTTTGTTACTCTTAGCGACCTTCTTGTCGACTTTAGCCAACTTGGATGGCGATGAGACATTCGAAGCATCTTATCTCGGACACGCTGAAGAAGTCGTCCAAGAACGTATCTCAGATGATGAATGTATCATGATTAAAGGAACCAAGGCTCATTCCTCGGCTTCCATTATCTTGCGAGGTGCTAACGATTATATGTTGGATGAAATGGAGAGATCTATCCATGATTGTTTGGCAGCCGTCAAGCGTACCTTGGAGTCGAATGCTGTCGTTCCTGGTGGTGGTGCTGTTGAGACTGCCTTGTCTATATATTTGGAAAACTTTGCTACTACCTTGGTAGGTGAAAATCGGTTTGGATACTTGAAGACGACCGCTGTCAGGCGTGCGAACAATAACTGCGTTCCAGCGAGCATCTTTCGACCTAGTGCCTGATCATCTTACCTTCTGATAACACCCCACTCCTTATTTACCAGGGTTCCCGTGAACAATTGGCCATCGCCGAATACGCTAATGCGCTACTTGTAATTCCTAAGACCTTGGCTGTAAATGCTGCCAAGGACTCTACAGATCTGGTATCCAAACTTCGAGCCTATCACAATGCAGCTCAAACAGCTCCTGAAGGCTCTCCCAAACGTGCATTGAAGTGGTACGGTCTTGAGTTGATCAAGGGCACTTTGAGAGACAATCTCAAGGAAGGTATCTTGGAGCCTGCCATGTCCAAAATCAAGTCATTGAAGGCTGCTACTGAGGCGGCTATTGCATTGCTTCGTATCGAGTAAGTTCCTTGTTTGATTCTTGACTGTTTCTTCTTCTGGTGCAGCATGGAAGGACAAAAAGTACTCATCATACACAATGACCTAACGATTCACTACCCCCAACTCTTTAGTGATATGATCAAGATTGATCCACCTCAACAACAAGAAGACCCTCACGACCACTGAACTGGTTGAGACAAATTCAACTAGCTATATATAGACAAGACAAAAACCTTTAAAAGTGTGCTATTGATTCGTTTGTATAAGCTCAAGAAAATATATATCGAAAATGTACAGTAAATTGGCGCGCAGCTATAGGGCTACTTCGTTTTCAGGCGATTTTGGGTCACTATACATTGCATTAAGGACCCGCAGTGCAAGAAATGAATCTGCGACGATCTATGTGTGAGCGGGCTGTTGGCCCCGTTTCAATTGCCAAGGTCCAAAACGAGGCTATGCTTGACCTTTCACAGACCCACACCAAGTGTAACGAACTCGAAACCTTGGATTCTACACGAAATCTTCGACTCTGAAACCTCAAAGGAAACACAAATATCACCACAACAAAGCAATCTATTTTTGAAAACGAGTGATTTTTGCCGTTATCGGCTAGCAAAGTAAGCATAATCATTCACAAGCAAATTCAAATTGTCCATGCAACTATGAGCATCCTAAGAGAAAAAAATCACTTAAGTGTCCCGAAAACTAGCTAGCCTCATGTCTTAGCCTCATGTCAAGAATGCAGCACAACTCACACGAATAGCAACCAAATACCCTCCCAACACTTCCTGATCCTCCCTCCTCATCCTCCCACAATGCTGATTCACAAATTGTGGGATGGTTGTACTCTGAAACATGGCCAAGTCCGTTAATATCATGTGTGATAGGACTTGCGTGATCACGTCTTCCCGTAAAAAGTCATGGCTTTTGGAGATTAACATTGTAAGAAACAGGTGTTGGAAGGGTACAAGAGCGTCGTCACGAATCTAAACAGAATGACGGTAGAATTTGAAATCGGGAGGCAATGATTTTTTAGCGTCACAGAAGAGTAAATGAGTTTGGATACCTTGGCGTATAACTGACATTTATCATTCAACGACTCCAAAACACTCAAATTCTGTTTGAATACAGAGATGTCTGAATGTTTGAATGATTCTGCAATGATCTGATAAATAAGGGCATGAGTCTCCACTCTTCGACTTTGAAGAGTAAAAGAAAAATTGGTAAACTAGTCATCAACACACCTGGACAAGTGCCATGAATTCTCCTCGATGCTTGGACTCCTCCTCACTCTTCCCCAACATGCGATTAACTTGACTTCCGAAAAAGTATCTCCAATGTACGAGCAATATTTTATATACAAGGTCGTAGAATGCTGTTCGTGCTGGTGCTAATGCGTCAATCTACAATAAGAACGGGTTGGAATTAGACGCAGAGCCAAAAAGGAGGACAAGACGAACTGAGCAATACTAGGGCAGCCGCAAACTCACATCTGAGGTCAAGTACTTTGGATGTATGGTATATACAACGGATGCAATAATGTCTGGTAAGAATCGGATGGTGACTTTTGAAGAGTCTTCTACTATAGTTGTGAAGAGAAGACACAAACTTGGCGAGATAATCTTGTTAGACAATTGTGGGCACTGGTCTTGAGTCCCCTATTTTTGCCTCACCTCGTCACAACTTCGCCAACAATAGCATTCGAAGTACTGGTTGACATATTGGCAGCTTGTTGCAACACAGCTTGTATGATAGCAGCCATTCCATTTGCATTATCTAGCCGTAATAATTGTTTCGATAGAGATTGGAACAGCATGAGAACGGTCTCCAGAAGCGTTGGTAACACATCTAACAACCAAAGCAGTCAGCGTGAGCAAAAAAACTACCAAAATCAATCGAAATACTCAACCCATATCATTCGAGTACATCGACACCAGACCAGGAAGATGCGGTATCAAGACACCAACACCTTCCAATGCAACATTCTTTGATAGCGTCTGTGCATCTTTCACGGATTGGAAGACTCCACATAGACAATTCAGAGAATGTATTACTCGAGTCTTGTCTAGATGAGAGAAGAAAAACGTCTATCGATGAAAACAGCATTGACGAAACAGGTCAGTTCTCACCTAACACCTGCCCATTCTCACTCATCAAAGCAACAACAAATCCACCACAAAAACTTCGAAACATTCCTGCTCGTGCAGTCCATTCACTCTCATCAGGTTTGATTGATTGTGATAATGTGAATAAGCTATAAAAAGTGGCTATTAAAACAAATGGATTGCAAATCATCAAGAGCAGCATAAGGACACATACTTGGTAATAAAAGTATACACATTCCTCAAGACATCCGTCCTGTACGGGAGACTCTGTACATGCACATTCCGTATTAAATCAACCATAACCGGTGTCTCTCCAATGTCAGGTTTGACTGTTCTCGTCAGGGATATCATAAATGATGAACCAGAGTATGCAACATCAGGCGACTATTGAGAACAGTTTATAGCGTGTATCTTGATATGGTAAGGGCTGTTTTTGTGCTTACCTGCTGTCCCAACGAAATCAAACTCAGCGACACCATTCTCACGACAAAATCCTTAAACTGTGATGCCTTTTCAGCATTATCTCTCGTCATAGCATTCACCATTGCAATCCAATGTATATTCAGTACCAGCATTTGGAAGAGTTGTTTTTCCCTATGAGAGGGATCCAAAAAATCAGCACAAGCTGACTACAGAGGTAACGATTATACTTACAGATCAGTTGCAACGCTTCCTACAACGCCACCAGTATTAGCAAGTGGTTGAACCTGTTGCAGTAGACCAAGCAACTTGTCAAAGATGACTGTCACACTACTAGCCACTTCGACATTGGATGTGAATAGAGGTGCTAGTCTTCCGAAAAAGATACTGATGGTCGTCAAATCTTTGATTGTCGTACACATCGCATCTAAATGACAGAAAACAACGTCAATAGAAGTACGTTACGGTTTCTTTTCTTTTTTTTTTTTTGCTACAAGATGCTCACCAGGTTTGAGATTTTGAGCTGCAACAGCAGTCATATCCGACTCCAACAACGAATAAAAGTACTGCAATACATAGACTGGATATAAATCAGCTGCCTTGACTACGAGATCCACACAATTATTCCTAAACACATCTAAAGCAGTAGCTGACTGTCCAAGTTCATCAGTCTCAACCCGTTCTGATAATTCTTCTAGTTCTTCAGCATTTTCAGAATGCCGGCATCGTTTCGTTATGGCTCGTATGAGGCTATGTACGCACTCTTGGTACCTACTGAGTTGGAGATGGGTGTTATCAGGCGCTGAGCATTCATTCCAAAATATATATTTTTTTGCTTGCCTGGTAGCGGATGCATTCTCTTTCTGCGTGGCTAGAAAGTCCAGAAAGACATCCCATATCTTCAGACAGGCTTGGAATCCATCGGCTGAAGTCTAGTAAAATTTGTATTGCTGTCAGTCAACAGGAGCAAAACAACGATGTCAGTAATAACACATCACCTGGAGAAAGGTGAACTTGAAGAGCAACTCCAAGAAAGACTCGACTGGGAATTGTCCTTGAGCTCGTGAAAAGTGTTGTGACATAAAGTACTGTATGAATTCTATGCATTTGCTCTTGTACCTATCCAAAAGAGTAAAAAGATTCCAACGTCAAACCCCTAATACCACCTAGAGATAATCAATTGACTCACGCCTCATCTACATCGGCCAATCTCGGAGCAGTAGATAATGGTGACTCATCCGTCAGAAACCTCATCAATTCACACATCTGTACAGACACGTTCAACAAGAAATCCACAAAAGGACCAGGAGGTACATAATTCCTAGCCATCAATTCATTCAAGCATGCAATAGCCAAAGTTCCTAATGCTACCGTCGAATCATCATTCAACTGCGAGAATTTAAACAGCATGTCCATGGTATTAGGTAAATATGTGCTTGTACTCTGTTCAAGTGGTATGAATGCAAATAGGGTTTGTATAACTTCAAGAGCAAGTCCTGAAGTGGTGGCGTTCTCTGATGATATTCTACCACCATGGACAAACATGTCGTGGCCGTATGGTGAATTTCGTGGTCGTGTAGGAGATATACCGACATGAGGGAATGATGTGCCGTCTGGCAGTTTGAGCGGGCTGTACAGACTCATTCCACCGGCAAATGCGGCTTCGGATGGTGAGCCAGCTGGTGTGCTTGTAGATGATGACACAAGAAGTGACTGATATATACGAGCTAACACGTCTACAGCTATAGCTAGTATGTTTGACACCTGCTGTTTTAGCAAGATATCTAACTCTCTTTTTCGAGCTGCTGGTACGTCTTCTAAAAGTGATTATTGGCATAAGCAAAAACCATTAATTTGCTCTACGTGATGTCGACATACGTCTTCCTGATTGCGAGAACTCTTCAGCGACAATTTTCAGCATTGTAAGACATAACGACAAGGATGGTAATTGCAATGCGTATATGTTTACAAAGAAATCAGGATCTTCGTTTGGGAACTCTTGTTTGGCGATATCGACGACCAATTTGACCATCTGTGGTAAGAAACAAACGTCAGGCTTTGATAGAATCTATAGAATCAAAGTCATCGTCACCTTGTTGAGAAGAAAGGGTGGCATAGTATTGTGGTTTGATGTGAGCTTGTTCCAAAACAAGGACCTCAGTTCTCTTCTCTCTCCAGCATCGATTTGACTCCATTTGCTTACACATCCCTACGGGGTGTGTGAACATTAATACATGGAGGTACCCGATTAAGCTCAGGAGGCGATCAGCAAAGTGCGTGGTTTTCGAGGTTCTACACGGGAGACCAAGTCTATCTGGAGAATATACCTCATAAACTGACAGACCAAACCATGCAACATGTGGATCTGTCGTGTCAGCGAGAAATGGGAGGGCGAGCCTGTACGCATCTGGTCTCGACTTGAATTCAGTCAATGTCTGTTCAATGTAGGCTTTCCTATCCGGCAGCGTGTGTGGATTGAGGAAGAATTCAAGGACTAGAGCCGGTACATCCTAGTAGATAATAACCGTATAGTCAGTTCAATGTAATGTGCATCAACGTAATGTCAGTTTTATGTTCTGGAGAAAGGACAATGACTAGCAGGTTATTGGACATACCATGAATTACTAATGTTTTAAGTTAATATTCTATGTACGTTATGCCCAGATCCTCATCGGCTCCGTTATACTCCTCGCTCTAGCTCTATACTGCGATTCAAAAAGTTGGATACTATATTTTCGGCAAGATCACCACCAAACAGGAACAATCACGTAAATATAGTACGAAAATACGTGATTTAGGTGTATAATATACAATTACGGCCTCTCTTTTACTTGACAGCTACGAGTAACAGTGACTTTTCATCACCTCATTCACTCCAAACTCATCAACACTTTATAAGGTTGATCTTTTCCAGGATGCGGTTAAATGCGGTGTGGATTGGCGCATGGGTTCTCATATTTATACATAGTAGTGTGAATGCAGCCGACTTTCCCATCTTGGATCACGACAATTACTACTACCATGCCATCGAAGTGCATTCTGAGAGTGGCAGCGATGATGACCATGAAGAGCTATATCGCAGCAAGGCAAAGCAGGTCGCCCTTCATTCTGGATGCACTCTCCTAACCAGAATAGGGGAATTACCTCGTCACTACCTTCTCTCAATGCCAAAAGGGAAGGAGCATGTGTGGTCGTCGGCCGAAGCATCAACAAATCACAGAATACGACGACAGGAACAGCAGCAGATACACATGGAGGAAATCACCGATACGCTAATACAGCATCCTCATGTTTCCTGGGCGCAGGAACAGATACCGAGAAGGAGATACAAGAGATCTGGGGGCCTGCTCGACACTAGTGCTCCTAGTCCGGAGCTCGCCATGTTTGAAAATGTCACAGATCGTCTCGCTATTCATGATCCGGGGCTAGCCAACCAGTGGCATCTTGTACGTGTGCCCTTGTTTATCGCATTGGTCGCATTTTCGCAATCCTTGCTGAATCCACTCTGTAATCTAGTTCAATCGAGATCAGCTCTCTAACGACATCAACATATCTCCTGTTTGGGATGAAGGCATCTCTGGAAACGGAAGTGTTGTTTGTGTACTAGATGATGGCCTGGATTACGAACATGATGATCTGAAAGCAAACTTTGTAAGCTATGCTGCGGTGCTGGAGCTGGTTTTATTTTGCCTCGTGTACCCATGTACTCAGCCAGCATCCAAATCATTTAGAACGCAGCTGGATCATACGATTTCAATGACAATGAACCACTACCAACTCCAAAACTCGGTGATGATCGTCATGGAACTAGAATTGCTGGAGAGATTGCCGCAGTTCGTAATAACATGTGTGGCATCGGTGTAGCTTACAATGCTCAAATTTCAGGTATGTGAACGGCATACGGATGGGGGATGTTGTGTGGATCGGTTGGAGATATTTTAAGAAGATAGCTCCATTTTTTGCTTCTGTTGGCGGTCATGCTTGTCGCAGAAGCCAGTTTCTGAATCTATTATGAAGAAGTGGATTCGACCAATCGGATGGGCGGCGCCAGAAGAAATATCAGTGTTCTTCGTATCCAAAAGTCCGCAGGGTTTTTTTTGCACGTAGATCTCTTACACACGTAATTGCTCATCATTAGGTGTAAGAATACTATCTGCCGATCTGACGGAAGCACAAGAAGCTGCTGCCGTAAACTATGCCATGAATGTCAACGACATTTATTCATGTAGTTGGGGTCCATCAGATGATGGACGAACTGTAGACGGACCCGGCCCTCTCGTTGCAGCAGCCTTTCAACAAGCTATAGAAAAGGGTCGTAAAGGTCTAGGTTCACTATATGTATTTGCATCAGGCAACGGGGGAGGTGCTCATGATACTTGGTATGCAAACATACATCATCCACGGGAATCCGCTTTCTTGCTCCGGTTCCCTTTTGTGTTGCTCAATCTCACAACTTCTGCATCAACCCCCTATCTTACAAATGATTTCGTTTCTAGTAATTTTGATGGATATGCTAATAGTCCTTATTCTATAACTGTGGCTGCTATTGATCGGACGAATGGGCATCCGGCGTACTCTGAAGCTTGTACGGCTGTATTGGTGTCTATGTACAGTTCGGGAGCTGGTAGTTTTATAGTAAGCTTTTTATTAGGTTTGATCTTGGGTCATTCGTGAGAAACAAATCGCGTTTTTTGTGTAGCGTTCCCTCTTTTTTGCTCATCGGACATTGTCATTCAGCTCCTCTTCTTACTTTGTCACTCTTCATATAGTACACGACTGACAAGGGAAATGGACAATGCTCTGGCTCTCATGGAGGAACTTCAGCAGCAGCTCCCATAGTATCAGGAGTACTAGCTCTAGTACTAGAAATTCGACCAGACCTCACCTGGAGAGATGTACAATATCTAATAGTAAACGCCGCAACCCCATTTAATCTCACCTATCCAGACTGGCAACCATCATACCACCCAGATCGCAAATACGCCACCAAATTCGGTTTTGGTAAACTAGACGCAAATAGAATCGTTCAAATGGCCAAAACGTGGAAGAATGTCGGACCAAACACCATCTTGACATCACCAGTCTCATGGATTGAGCTAAATCTTCCACAAGACCAGGCTGGAGTGTCGAATACCATAACCATTGATGACGCACTCATAAAAGAGGCCGGCCTCTTACGGATTGAGCATGTACAAGTTGTAGTTAGTATTTCACATAGTAAACGAGGAGAGGTAGAAGCTAAGCTGACTTCTCCGAATAAGATTGTGTCGTATTTGGCAGAGAGGAGGAGTGGAGATGTTAGTAATGCTGGGTTTAAGAATTGGACCTTTATGACTGTTAAGCACTGGTAAGTTTCATGGGTTTGTTTTCACAAAGAGTGTTTGTATTTTGTGGTATTGATGTCAGGAAAATCGTGAGGATTGTTTGGGCTATCTTCATTTTTGGGCTATCGTCACTTGTTTTTTTTCTCCTTCCAATGTCCTGCTATGCCAGACGCTAACACTCGGCCTAATCCCTCTTGAATAGGGATGAACCTCCGTTGGGACAATGGACACTAACAGTTATAGATCAAGTCAACCCTGCCAATACAGGCATATGGCATTCATGGTACTTGAAACTATGGGGTGAACACATCAACTCCTCCTCCACAATCCTACCATCGCCCACGTCAACATCCATACCATCACTATTCGGAGCAACTCCTACATCAACAATAGAACCGATAACGTCGCCAATATCAGACAAACCAATAACATCACCGTCATCATCATCCATATCTGGATGGGTTCTAGCTGCATTTTCAATTCTAGTCATTGGATTGATCGGATGGGCTGGCGTGGCTATATGGAAGAGACGGCATCGATGGATTACTAGAAATGGCGGTAGCGGTGGTATTGTTGGTAACAGTGACTCATACGAGTTCAAGATTCTCAATGATGAAGATGAGGAACTAGAGGCTGTTTTTGGTGAAGATGGACATGATGAGGATGATGAAGAAGAGTTCCATCATGCTGGATTTGATGGTAGCAGCAAGTTTATTCCATAGTCAGTATGTTTTGTAAGTGTTATTCGCATTCATAGTATACATACACGTTGCATTCAAGTAGCCGCGTGTGTTTTGCCTAATATAGCCTAGCAGGTTCACCCGTGTCAGTTGTTGGTTATTATTCATGAACAGGGCTTTCGAGCAAAGGTCGGTGGAATGTGTATCGATCGCAATCGACTAAGTCATTTCCGACTCGTCCTGATACTGATAAATCGGTTCCATGTGCACTTCAGTATCCCGAGTACATTCAGGTGTGCAAACCGCCGTTGCGTCCAAACACCAGTAACTGGTATTACCACTCATTGAAGAAACTCGAATCTTTTCGGCCTTCAAATCGCATCTGAATTCGCGTTTGAATCAACATAAACATCGCAGAAACATCATGAAGGCCTGTTTACCTCTTGTGGTACTAGCTTCCTCGTTTGTCATTTCAGCCAGTGAGCCAGTGCTCGAAAAACCCATATAAAATCCAACAAGACCCAAACGCAACAAATTCTGGAGTAAACACGCATGCCAAAGCTAATGGTACGGCGCCGCCGCCACCTAGAAATGTTAAGCTGGCGTATCATGGTGGTAAGTTTGCAATTTTGCATTCTACCCCAGAGACTTGTCACAGTCACGGTCATGTTCATCCAACCATCATTCCCTTATCTAGGCCCATAGCATCCGGAAACCTCAACATTCAAGTCATCTACACCGGACCAACCCCCCCCCCCCCCCAAAGATCCAGCGTTTCAAGCCAATATGACACAATGGCTCCAGGATCTACCAAAAATACCAACCTACTGGTCTGTCCTGCCACAATATTCATCCAAGCTAAAGCCAATTTGACTGGCGTCGCCAACGTCACTAGCCTGCAGTGGAACGCTCCAAACGGCTGATATTGATAAATATGTGGCTACTACGTTTGCTGGGACCAAGTTTACGGCTAGTGATGTTTTGATATGTGAGACTATATAGCATTTATTTCTTCGTTCTGTTCCGATGATATCGTTCGATTTGGGCTTACATTTTATCGATTCCTCTACTAGTTATGCTGGCACCGATGATGGGAATGGTAATGGACGCAGGCTATGAAGGAGAACAGCAACAATTTCAGGCCACGTGTGTCGGTACGTTTTTAAAGGATGCTATGCCCGTTTGTCTTGCTTTTGTTTACTGATTTACGTTTTGCATACAACAGATTTTTGTGGTGTTCATATGGGAATTATCTAACTTGATGTCTCATGATCCTGATTTGGAGGACTAACGCACATCTTGTTTCAACTGCTGCTACTAGACTAGTACAACAAACAAATATGTTGCGTCATATATTTCGTACAAAGTATGAGAAAATCTCACAATTTTTTTCTATTAGTATCGTACCGTATGCTGTAATACCTAGCTTTACAGGATGGCCTTGTAACGTTGGTGAGTTAAATATCTTGGAATGAGTCCAAGGTTCATTCAAAGTTGGTCATGACTTTCCGTTCTGAAATTGCAACAATTTCCGGTTATGTATTTCGAGGCACAAATGAAGTGCTAAACGATTCTCAATCTAAAGGGCTGTCATGCACAGCGGCCTCTGGAGGTCTTGATCCATTCCAAGGTAACTCAAAATCCGATGATACTTGTTTGTCCAGATTCCCCCAACACATTTACCTTCCCATACTAACCTCCTCAATACCAGCCACAACTCTGACTCTCAGCCACGAACTTGCTGAAATGTTTACCGATACCTTCGTGAACCTCAACACCACCAAACCCGGGTTCTTTGTTGATACTCCAGGCACTTATCAAGGACAGGAAATTGGTGATATCTGTCAAAACTATGCTGTGAAGTCAGCGACTGCTGATGGTGGTAAACTTTTGAATCTCGTTCTTGTTAGTTTTCGAGGTGAACCTAATACTGTGCTTGTCGGTATAGCACGCTCATACGTTATGACCAAATTGTGGAGCAACAGTGCAAATGCATGTGTACCGGCATAAAGTGGCAATTCTGTGTGTTTTCAGAAGAGTTTCGTGATGGTCGTTTTGAGGTTATTTCATATCATTATGTTTCTTAAGGAATACATACCCTTTGCAAAGTCAATGCAATTTATAACATGCCTTATTTTGCCTTTTGCCGTCGATATATACGAGCATCTAAAAGTAATAATAAGTTGTCTGCTTAGGATACTGGGACATAGAATAAACCGAATCCTTAACTGATTTCCTTCTGTTCTGATGTAAAAGTGGTAAGACTCTATACCGATCGCCTTAAAAAAAGGTACACAACGCGTTTTGTCACGTTTTTTTATAGAATCAGTATAAGTGTGATTTTCTTCGATGAAGAGGACTCTGTTTGGTCTCCTTGCGTCTCCAAACATCTCATTCACAAAGAAAAGCCTTGAACTCATTGGAAAAGGTGTATAGCGCACCGTAGACGAACTATACCTTGCTTCACGAACGATCCCAGTGCTCTCTCCTTGACCTTCGTTCGTTGGTCTCTCTCAATATTTCGTAGTGGTAAAAGTAGCTATAGCCGCAACGAGAAGACGACGACTCAATAACTCACTATCTTGTCTCTCTTTACGTGATGTGTCCGAAGTAGATTGTATACACCTGCTCCTATCATGAAGGCCACTATATCTTTGATTTTGGGTCTGCTCTCCTCCCTTCTTCGTGTCGAGTCTCGAAATACCAATATCAACTTGGCTCCACAACAGGAAGAGGGATATGCGGGAGTGAGCACGTTCGCTACAGCCGCGGCCCCGGCTCCTCCCACAAATGTCAAGCTAGCTTATCATGGCGGTAAGTATCTTTTTGCTGGCTTTTAGTCTTCACATTATTAAGGGGCCTTGAGATGGTTTGAAAAACACCTTATCCAACCCCATTATTTAGGTCAATTGACTTCTGGAAACGTCAACTTCCAAGTCGTCTATGTGGGATCTGCTCCGCCTGATCCAGCTTTTCAAGCCAACGTAACGCAGTTCCTTACGGACTTGCCACAAATAACATCATTCTGGTCCGTAATGCCCCAGTATTCTACTCAAGCCAAGGCCTCCATCACCGGTGTTGCTGGCGTCACCAACAAGCAATGGAATGTAACGTCTGGCACGCTCCAAACCGCCGACATTGATAAATATATTGCTAGTACATTTGCTGGAACCAAATTCACTACAAGTGATATCATAATATGTAATCTCGTTGTAATTCTTTTCTTGATACCATTCGCTTCGGTTCGAATGGGCTTACACACACCCATTCATTGTAGTTATGCTTGCACCGGATATGGGAATGGCAATGAGCTCCATTTATCAAGGGAAACAACAGACTGCTTCTACGTGTGTTGGTAAGCAACTTTGGGGCTTATGGGCCTGCTCTTTAATTCTCCTCTGTTTGCTGACTTCCTTCTGTCTACAATAGATTTCTGTGGTGTTCATATGGTAATTTTCGATGTTTCATGATTCTGCTTTCAGAGATTAACCGATTTCGTGTTCATGGATGCTGCTTTTAGACTACCGGAACAACCAAGTATGTTTGAGTAGCTTCATTCTGAGATACAATGACTCGATCTCATATATTCATCCATCAGTATGGTAGCCTACGCTGTTCTACCGTCGTTTACTGGATGGCCTTGTAACGTTGGTGAGTCATGAGACAAGAATTAATCAAGATTAATCAGTGATAAATTCTATGTTGGTCAAAATTTGTGACGGCTTTCCGGACGTCGCAACCCGACCACGTCAGGTTCTTACTCATTTTCAATCTCACAAGGTTGCCATGCTACTGGCGCGTCCGGAGGACTTGACCCTTTCCAAGGTAGCGATGTACATTTTTACCTCCAGAAAACCTCGCAATCTAACCACGCCCCGTCAACACTAGCTACAACCCTGACTCTTGGCCATGAGCTTGCGGAATTGTTCACTGATACCTTCCCTAATCTCAACACTACCAAACCAGGCTTCTTCGTGGATACGGCTGGCACTTTCAATGGAATGGAAATCGGCGACATTTGTCAAAACTATGCTGTCAAATCACCCACTGCTGATGGTAGTAAGTTTTGAACGCTTTTTCGTTGGTCATAGTTGAAGAAAAGTAATTAAATCTTCTATTTTTGATGTAGCTCGAACTTACGTGATGACCAAGCTATGGTCAAACGCGGCGAACGCCTGTGTACCAGCTTAACAAAGTACTGTGTGAGCTATATGAACTATGTGACTACTAAAAGGAAATACTTTCTCTTGATTTTTGTTTGTTATTGAATATTATTATCGTCCTCTTTTCAAACAATAAAACAGTATAAATTATAACTATCGCATTTCATCGGAGCACGAGCGGTGTACTTTGGGTCCATTCATTCATATCTTTGCATCGTTTAAACTTCAATACACTTGCACTTGGATGTGTCTTTCCTCTTTTGCATTTTCTCCAAACTGACAAAAAATCCACATCAAACGCCATTGACTTGTCTATTTTTCCAAACGGCGTCCTGACCCCTTTACAACCGTTGGTTTATGAGGCAACAAGCGAAGCCACTGAATTATTAGACAATGGTGTCCTAGCAATCATTTGTCGAGTGGAGAATCCAGTTGTTTCTTCATCGTGCCTAAACATTCAAGAATTCCAGGTCAGCAAGAAAAAAGACACCATCACTGCAATTATTCATACCCTTCATTATGACCACCACTAGCACCATCACTCCTCTTCTCCTCTCGTTTAGCATACTTGAATTCCAGCGCATCTCTCGATGACCTCGGAATCAAACCATGTCCAACCGGTGGCACGTCATCTGGACCATTATCAACCACTCTGACAGGGAAGCCTGATACAGATGATGCACTACGTCGTATACCACCACTACCAAGTGTTGTAACACCAGGTTTGCCGGCAGATGTTGATGGTCTTGATGATGCCGGCGTGGAAGGTCGCGTAGAGTTTCGTGATGGTGTTCGGGGACGTCGTAAATCCAGTGCAGAGTTGTTCTAATATATATAAGGTCAGAAATATATACGTCGCCATTAAACCCCGCTTTTTTGGGTACCTCAATATGAGCAACATCAGCAGTCCGAACCATTCCACCAGGATTCATGACATTCTTGACCACCGTAGGTGGTTTGCCATTTAGGGTATATCTCTGCGTCAGTAGCTCATCACCAATAACCACATCATTCGGTAAGTTTAACAAGTCATCATTCAGGTCTTCTTCGCCAACCTCGTTTTGCTCCTAAACACAGACAAAAAACTCAACTTCAAACAAAGAGGTCACGAACGAGTGATTTAGTTCCTACATTATCATCCTCATAATCTTCATCTTGACCATCTTCAGAAACCGTATCCGAAATGGGTGGATTTTCCTCTGTGAAACAAAAAACGAAAAGATTTAAAGCTCTTATCCTCAAACACGCGATAACTCTCATCGCACGAGACTTACTAGAATCAAGCTGCCCAAGCACATAATCAACCTGTTTCGCCAAATAAGCATCACAATGCCCTCGAATCTCAACAAGCAATTCACCGACTCCCAGCTGTTGCGCCCGTCTTCGAATCTTGGGCTCACTCAATACAGAATACAGCGCTCCATTAGCATATGTCTTGACTTCAGGATTTGGTATTCGTACAAGTCCTTCCAAAACAGAGAGAATTAAATCAGGTTGTTCGATTGTTTGTTGTCGACCTGCCGTTCGTAGGAGCAGGTTCATGAGGAGTGCAGAAGCGTATTCGAGAGCATATTCGCTCAGAAGATGAGGTGATGATAGTACTGGCAAAAGGAACTGGATTAAGCCGGCTTTTATCATTGCTGTTTGTGCTCCACGTCTAATAAGAAGCATAGCATAAGAGTGATAAGAGTTGTTGAATGGCTTTGAGGGAGCATGGTAGCAAAAACTACCTCAAACTAAGCTTCTGCAAAGTCCCCAGAAGATTCTTGCCAGAAGGCGAATCCGCTCCTTCTCTCTGCAACGCATCAGATACAGGCACAACCAATGCGCCGAGACCAGAAAGTAAATACGAGCGTCCTGTACATCCAGACGATATAGCATTCAACAGTCTTGCAAACTGTCCCCGTGTATGAGAAGATTTGAGTAGACCCAAAGGTAGCGCCTAATGCTTTTGAATTAGTGACCTCTTTTTTGTGAACGTAAGTGATTTTTTGTTTTACCACAGAGCCCCTTCCAAGACCCAAAAAATCAGCATGCACAAATGTTAATAAAGTCGTTTGTCTTGTTCTTGCGTCTGGCGCAGTTGTTAGTCTCTATACACAACACCAAAAAAAGTCAGGATTATTTCGTATCTGTATCGCAATCATTGACGGCGGTAATCTTTTACCAGTCTCAGCGCTTGAAGAACAAGCTCTCGCTTTCTATCACGATCAAAAGACTCTTCCGCCAAATCTCGATGTAAAGCAGAATAATCCAATTGTCCATCAAGTACAAGATTTGTGCTTCGTTTTGGTGGCATTCGTGACTTTACTGGTGCAGGTCTACAGATATACTTTGTCAACCAACTACGCAAAAAAAGTTGCAGAGGAATGAGAGGATGCTTACGGTGGCAACTGAGCAGCCTTCGCAGCCTGATCCAGTATCCGATGATTATGTTTAAGTTCCACAAGCCGATCACAGATATTAGTTAGATATGATGATGTGATCTAGAGAAGAATTTCGGTATCAGTCCCGACGATTTCTCTTAAACAAAAAACCCCCCCACGAGCCGAGACTGCATGCATACCTGTTCGCCATTAATACACGCAGCAAGTGCCTGCACAAGCTCACTAGCAATGGCTATTAAATTATGATGATCATTCTGTAGCTCTCGCTGCCTAACCGAATTGTGACGGTGACGATCTTCAAGTTGATGTATTTGTGATTCGAGTTCGTGGATTTGTTTTGTTTGGGCTCGTGATTCTTCTATTGGCCTAGCATCCTATTGTTATCCAAGTTGTCTCAGTCTTACAGATGAAAAAAAGCGCGCACGTAGCAGTAGCAATGACACGCCACATCACATCGCACTCACCAAATTATCCAAAAACTTGACAATCCTCGGCAGTTCAGCCTTGAAACTGGCTCTCACAGCTCCCAACCACCTCGCCTCCAGCTCCTGCGTCCACCTCACATCAAAAACCTCCTGAAAGCCAGGATGTCTTGTCGGATCCGGTATATAAGGCAATGCAAAGAATGGTAAAAACTGGCTAGAAACACTAGGTGAGATTTTCGCAATCTCTGATCCTCGTTTCTCTAAGAATACTTTGAAATCATCCATGTTTTGCTGTGGATTGTACTTCGCTTTCTGGGAGGATTCCATGCATGGGTTTATTGGGTAGACTGCGAAATGGATTGCGAGCATGAATTCGAGTTTTTGGGAGACGGGATCTGTTGTGCGTGTGGAGGGAGGGAGGACTTGGTTGAAGTAGGAGGTAAAGGTCTGGTTGTCGCCTTGTCGGAATGATGTTATCAGCTGATTCTAGAAATGTGAAAAAGATCAGCAAAAAAGGACCGGCAGGAGAAGTGGATGATAGCACACATCATCTCTCTTCGTCTGTATATCTTAGTAGCAGCAATCCATCAAATCTCTAGCATTTCAACAAACACCAGCAAATGACCAAACAACATACCTCTACCCTCTCATTCCTCTTGTCCCCATCGGCATCATTGACCAATTTAATAGGCGCCCGATCATGCTTTAAGCACTCCGCATCGAAAGAGGATAGCGTGCCTGTATATTCTCCATATGCCAGAAACTAATTAAAATGAAAGTGAATGAGATGCCAATTAAGACAATAGCAGTTCCAGAGTAGATCTAGCTGATCGAGCATGATACACACCTCTCTGATCAGGCCATTTACTTGCTTTTCTTTCCGTTCGTCCATTTTTGGTTAACGTGGTTGTAGGTGTTGGGATTTCAGATTTCATAAGTGAGGTCAAAGGAATGGCAGGAAATGGGTAGAAACAATCAAACAATCTCTATATAAAGCAGCACACTAATTTCTCATCGTTCAACGCGTAAGGCGTAATCTGTAGAAACCATAGAATACTATTACGAATTTACTTTGGCCAGTTGATGTAACTACATTAAACACCCAAGAAAAACATCAATCACATTACAATACTGGTTCCAACTAAACCTCCTTCCCCTCCTTCTCTCTCCTCTTCAAACCTCTCTCTTCCACCAGCAACGTCAGCAAGACACCAACATGCGATTTGTACAATTCTATCTTGGTCAAGCTATGACTGTGCAGAACGTGTTGAAAACGCTCCAAGTGAAGGTGAAGAAGAGGAAGAAAATGGTGAAGCATCCCAAACAATGATGCAATTCGATTGAACCGACAGATGGGTTTTTTCTGCGAACAACATTCACCAAGCTTACTTGCAGACAACCACCTTCAGGAACATACATGTTTTTTCCATTTATAGTTTCAACAGGCCCATAATTGTCAATTGATCCTTTGAAATTCCTGCATCCTGTGACATCGAGTTGGGCATCCATAAAAGATTGAAACGTTTAGAAGATGCTACAAAAAACTTGAGTAAAGTCTGCAACATGAATTCAGCGTAATGTTCTTCCACTCGAGATGACTCACGTTTAAGATTAAGATGTATACATTTGATAATTAGTCTTCATTTGCCCACGTATTGTTTTGTTATGGCTCCTTCAGCTTGATCTACTAGAATGTAATTTGCATGTTGGTCAAGGTCCTTCAAAATGGAGAGAAAAGAAAATCCGTTTCTGTAGAATTGAACCAAATTGGTGCGTCTAATACTTATGTCACTTGCAATAAGCTCGTTGTGCATGACGACGTTACCTTCAGCATTTTTTGTCACCCTTCCCAACAACATGGTACCATCAAGACCCGGAAAATCGTAATATGACTGAAGTCCTACTTGAATGATTCAATCCAACATACACAATTCGTATGTTTGCAAATGACATCGTCTAGATTAGCAAATGCGAGAGGGAGACTCGACAAATACGCCACGAACATATATTGTCCTGTACAGGAGCATCGAAAAAGGCTGGCAATTATATCTGGTTGACATTTTCGATTTGGGAATGGTGACATGCATCTAAAGATGCGACGAGGTGTTAGCTTTTGTTGCAAAAAAAAGCACAAAACAAAGTGATGATATTCTACAGCAAAAATCGGATTCAGGAATGCCTGTTACTCGTTCGCCTCCTCATCACAAACCAATGATATCACCAAGCAGCCACGTATCAACCAACATCACTCATCCAACACACTCTAACATCATCCATTGACGCCATAACGTCTCATTTACTATCGCAACATTCAGAGACACCAAATTTGTGGCATGAGAGTGTGTCATGCCAGAAAAAGAGTGCAATCTTTCATTACTCGACTTTCTTGTCTTGGCTTTCCCTTGTACAAGAGTGCAGACGCAGTCTATCGTCAAGGCATTCTGGAAATGTGAAGAAAGTTAGCCCAACCCTAAAAAAATTTCGTCATGGATAGATTGCATGTTCCTCAACAGAATAGGATTTCTTTGTTCAACAATAATCCACCACACATCTACACAAATCAAAAACTTTGAACACAAATACCTCGACCGTCTCTTTAATCATCAATTTAACAGCCACACAGTCATGCCAGAACCTAAAATAAACAACTAAAATAAAAACACGAATTGAATGGAATTAATAGCAGTTCTGAACTAGACCTGGCGTATAAAGCATAATACATACCTTTCTGATTAGACGCCTCATCATTGGCATTTCATCATCGAAATCAAGTTCGGCAAAAAGCAGAACATAAGCTGCAAACCATTGGACCACAGTTCTCACTCCACTCCTCATTCACCAACCCAACACATAACCACATGATACTTATCGGCAAGAAAAAAAGTATATTTCGGCCAGATGTTTAAAACCATCCAACAAAATAATACCCATCACAACTTTATAAGAATGGTCCCAACTGCAAATTCTCTCTCCTCTTCAAACCTCTCTCCTTCCACAAACTAAAACACAAACCCTCCATCTTCCACATTTTTTTCTCGTTTTTAGGATATAGTAATAATATTTTGCTCTTCCATCTGTGTTTGCTTCTTCATCTTCTTTGAGGTATTCTTTTTGTGGGAATGTCTAGAGTGTGCAAATCAACCAAAAATCTTGATTGCCTTTTCGAACGTGCCTGATCGTGCATTTCGTGACTTGTCGATATGATCTATAGCAATGCATTCACCCTTTTCATAGTCTTTGTCACATAGAATGTCACCTAGTTGACAGAGGAATAAGCGTTAGTTCCAAGACGGTGATGATGCCATGTTCCCATGGATTGATCAGGTTTTTTGTTCAAAACATATCCTTACCATCTTCGACAGGAGTCATTTTAGGGAAGGTACCAGTTCCAACATACACAACTTTGGCTTTGGCAAAGTCCTTGTCGTTCATACCGATGCGAGCTTGCAATCGTGCTTTGGTTGCACTGAACATTTCTCCCTAATGAGTAACAAAAAAAGTGATGAGAATTGAGATGATAGACATTGCTCGGACAGTCTGAAACTTACAGCTCTGAGCACGAATCTGAATGGAATACTATGTGCTCGTGCCAAGTCCTTGCTGAAATGGAAGGCATTGACAATCTTATCACCTTCTGCCATTCGCAGTTCATCTAGAGGTGTTTCCTAGATCAACCAAAGAGTTACTTCTGATGGATATACGACAACCCGTTTTGGTCGATAACAATCAGAGGTCCCAACACTCTACACACCTCTGCATAAATATACGAATACTCAACAATACTACTCAGTAAATCCTCATTCGCAAACATCTTATGAATCTTATGAGCCGTAACCTCATACAGCCTCAACGACCCTTCGTCAACTTTGACCTTATCATCAAGTTTGATCTTAGCCTTCAAGACCTCCAACAAGTCAGACACATTCGCGGTCTTGAGTAACAGCACATCATGTGTAGCAAGCTCCTTCATGGAGCGATCAAGCACACACACTTTTATATATCGTTTTGTTTCTAGTTCGGTAATAGAGATATCAAGGATTTCGTAAAAAAGGATGGGTGTTATCTGCGATTGATATTGTGGTGGAATCATTTCTTGAAGTGTCATGTTTGCTTGTCGTTTGATTACTTGTTTGGGTGATGAGGTTGCTGCATTGCTGGAAAAACGTATTTTCATGGGATCCATACGTCCTAATTTGTCGGCTACAGCTTGTGCTACCAAGTCATAGGCCATTTTCTTGGATAGCACTAGTTCAAAGTCGCCTGGTCCACGATCTTTGGCATCCTTCATGGAAGGTACATCTTTTCCAACCGTCTTGGGTCGGAATGCGACTGTGATGCGATTGAGAATGGCGTCGAAATATGCTGGGGCGTGTGCTAGATTTTGGTCCGGTAATTCTAGCATCCTATCATGATTGCAAACGAATTGATTAGTCGAGAACATAAAACAACTTACTAGAACGAATTGAAGCCAAATTCTAAGCCAATAACTTACTCTTGATCAGTAACCTCCTTTTGATAACAGATGATATCTCCATCACCCAACTCGGCTTGGGCAAAGCTCTGTTTGAACTTCAATGGATCAATCATGGTTGGTTTGACTTCCTCAAATAGTTTCAGCGGTGTGTTCGGTGGCAAGTCGACACGTTCAGCCATGATGGGTAAGACATCTGATATCTTCATGGTTCGTGATTTCACAGTCAGTTTGCCAGCATACCTGTTTTGTTAAAAGGAGATTGAGTATATGAGTGATTGAACAAAAACCACGTCGATGGAGCGAACTATTAGACCAAGGGGTGGGGCAACATACTCAATCTTCTGCTTCTTGGGATCGTAAAACTTCAAAAAGATGATAATCTGACCATTTTCTTTATCTTCTTTTGGCATAAAGTATGGTCCCTATAGAAACCATCAAAATGGTCAATCAAATAGACAAATTAACCAATGCGAGATTGAGGTATTCCCCGAATTGCCTTTGTTCCTTTTTCTTTGGCTTACCTTGGGACTAGTAAGCAACAATTCAGGATCAGGTTGCTCAAGGTACAATCGAAGTTCAGGTTGAGTCTTGGAATACTTTTCTCTGATAGCTTCCAGAGCTACATATCAGTATAAAGTGTCAGTAGGGAATAACAAAAAAAGACCACTACTGAGTCTCTATCAACATACTCTTATCGTATTCAGTCTCTGCGATAGGAGCATCAGGTCGAACGGTCTTGTTTTGTCGACCGACCATAGTCCATAACCTGACTTGCTCTGGTGCAAGATTCATTTGATGACAGAGCAATGCCTAACCAGCGTTTTAAGATGAGAACCAGAGACTCCACAACAAAAAAAAGCATAAAAATTGCAAAAGCATTACCTTGAACTTCGAAAATATCTCGTCCTTGCGCACTTTATGAGTAGTCAGATTTGATAAAGCATGTGACTTGTCATCGAAATTACACAAGTCGAATGCATCGTGGTTTCTGGCATCTGTATCTGTCAAGATCTATTGAGCGGTACGGTTTCGTTAAGGAATCTGCGCAGACAAAAAACAAACGAGACCAACAAATTCGCGGAACGAACTAATATGGTACCTTCACAGACATGAACAAGTGAGCTTCTTCCTTCTCCTTCCTCTTTTGCTCAGCAATCATTCGTTCTTGTTCGAGTCTTTGACCTATCAGATAACGATAAAATCAGCATACAATTCACAAAAGCTGGGAAAAAGGACGAAAGTAGAATGCTAAAGAATTGCACCAACCACGTACGTAAATGAGACGGGATATCGTTCTCAGTAACCTCAGACAACATCTCATCAAGATTCTGTTCACGAATATAGACCAACATGTATGCATTCGTTAATCGCTTGAGCATTCGATTGTTGCCACCTGTTCGTGTGGGACCTGATTCACCACCATAGTTCTCATCAAGTACTTCCTTTTGTTGTACGGGGACTACTCGATCATCGTCGAATTTATACCATTTGCCTAGCTTTTGTGGACGTAGGTAGGCACAGTAGTGACCGCCGTGGACGTCACCAGTGTGAACCAAAACACTGTGAAGGGAGTAGTGAGATCCAAAGACGAAAAAAAAAACGGGAAAACGGGAAATGGA
The DNA here is from genome assembly GCF_006535985.1 of Synchytrium microbalum. Taxonomy (NCBI): domain Eukaryota; kingdom Fungi; phylum Chytridiomycota; class Chytridiomycetes; order Synchytriales; family Synchytriaceae; genus Synchytrium; species Synchytrium microbalum. The sequence continues at coordinate 51,590 of NW_022158392.1, read as the reverse complement.
AACCCTGTATTGCATACCCATGCAAATGATAATGTTGACGAATTGTACGATCAACATCTGCGTCATCGGCAGACAAATATTGATCCAAATCAATTTCCAGTGGGAATTCATGACGGTCATTAATCTGAGTAGAAAAGGTATCCCGATGAGCCTAAGAAAGGCGACGATAAAGAGGATGAATGGCATGATTTTACCTTGACCAAGGCGTCCTTTTGCATATCATATTCAAAACGCTTCAACTGAAGATGGAGGACAGGAGGGAAACTCTTGAATATGACACCTTTGCGAGCATCCTGGAAAGAAAATGTCATGAAAAATTGCATTCCGATGTGATTTTTTTACACATAGTTCTCATTCTGGACTTACTTGTAGACCGTATCCTTCAGCAGCATACTTGTTTTCTCCGTCCATAGTTTCAACAGATACATAATTATCAAATGATTCTTGTAAGTTCTTACATCCCTTGACATTGAGTTGTACATCTAGAAAAGATTCAACGAGTGAGTAGAAGCACAAAAAAAACGATCTTGTAAGAAAATTGTTTACCGTAGTAGTCTTCGACTCGAGATGACTCAAATTGTACATCTATACATTTAATGTAACTCTTCATTTTGCCTACGAATAGTCTCGTTATGGCTCCTTCAGCTTGAGTGCCCTAAAGTAACATGATTTTGTTCGGTAAGATGAATGTGGCAGCAAACCAAAACAAAAAAAAGTCGATAGATGTAACAAAATAAGTCCCACTTTCTCCGAATTTTCGTTCCGTGATCTCTCTCCTATTTCTCTCCCCATCCGCCCACACATACCTTCATCTTGGACTCCAAATTATCCTGCAACACACGATTGAACTCTTGTACGTCATGTTGCATGAATGAATCCAAAGCATCCCAACCGAAGGACTTGGTTAATTCGATGGTCCCGACAGGTTGATCTGAGAATTGGAGGTTGTAGAATACACGTTGTAATGCAAGTGGAATGGATTTTTGAGGTTCATCGCTATCAGTTGGAATGGCATATGTGGCCTTGTGAAAGAGGGGAATTGAACACAGTGAGTATCATTCTCATGAATTCTTGCTTTTTTCTCTTTTGGTGTCAAAGAAACTCACCTTTCGGAAATAGTTGGTAAAGTAAAGCGATTGCAACAATGAGTTCATATAGCACGTTGCTCCTTGATTATGTAAACCTACAAAGCCTGTTTCCTTCTTCGAATCATAACTACAGAGAAATAAATTATTCAGCGCTCGTTGCCTCAACCAAAAAAAAACTTATAACCGAAAAGACTATCGAATGTGTACTCACTCAATAAAGTTGTGCCATAAAACACCAGTAGGATCTTCGACAACTCTCATGTAGACTACGATTCTCATTTTGTCATTTTCCAAGATTGGCTTTGCGAAATTTTCAATTGGGATTGTCAATTGAGCAAACTTGACCATTTGATTGAAACCCCAATCCGTTTCTGTAGGATTGAATCTCATTCGTGCAGCTAGTGAGTGATGAATGAGAGGATAGAATTAGCTCGTTACTAATGTCTGCGGGCATTTTTGCCTGTAGATACAAGTCATCAATGAAGCTTCAAACAACCGAAAATATCATAACAAGCACCCTCCGTTACGATCCTCCATGAATAAATCAGAATGCGATACGTACATTGATGTTTGTAAATGGTATCGTCCTCTAGGTTAGCAACAGCTAGAGAAAACTCGACACACATGTGCCATGAAGATTTCTTGTCTTGTAATGGAGCATCGACAGACTCCAAGAAGACTGATAGTTGTTCTGTTTGACGATTGCCATTTGGGAATAGTAAGATCCGCCTATTGTATTGGAGACACGTAGTGAGTTTTTTTTAGACAATTGAGGGGGTGACAAGAAAGTAGTGTCTTGCGGATCAATCAAGCTGAGTACCACTTGTCTTTCCGTCATCAATAATTTGACTTCCATCATCATAAATCATCACCCATCATTCATCAACAATACGTATGATCGCTGATCGACCAATATCAATCATTTACTAATCCACTCATTCAAGATCAATCGCTACACTCAATATCACGCCAAATATCGTACCATTTACTTTTATAACATTCAAACTCATCGGAATGAGTACGTTCAAACTGTCTCAGACTAGAAAAGGATTCAATCTTCCATTCGTAGACTTTCTCTTCAAGTACTTTCTCTTGACTTTCTGTTGTTGCAGAGCCCAGATGCATTACTACATTCGAGTAATGGGTTAGAATAAATATGTGTGTTGAGGTGTCAGTGTGTATGTGACATGTGAATATGTTTGGATTGTCGGAACGCCAACAACTCGGGCCACGTTGTCAGTCATTCAATGACCATCAACCAAATGAATGTGATCAATATAATCAATTACCATCAGGGACAGGCTGGACTGGGGTATCGGTCTCCATGGGTTCCGCAGGAGGAGTAGCAGCAACAGCCACGACTTCCTCCATTGTGGTTTTAAATGTGGGATATAATAGGAACTCGCTAATATATCTATGCTAAGAAGGCTCCAAGCTCCAGAGCTACTTGTTACTAATAATAGTTGAATGTCTGGATAGATTAAAATGTTGAGTAATGTTTCGCCCCTCTTCAAATGTTCCAAGCTTCTGACGTGGAATGGAATAAAGGAACGAAGAGCAATGATGTGAATGATTCAAGTTTGAGGTATGTTAATTGTTTCCATCATCTGATACGTTTCATCATCCCCATTTGTCAAGCTCGTAAACTCAAAACTCCATCATCATCGAGCAACGTGTACAGTGCTGTTATCAAGCTAAGTAGAATATGGACTTACTAGAAATGAGCAGCAGTAGCGTTGAATACGATAAGCTTCGTCCCCTCGTTTACTCTGAACGGTTTGTCTGAGCTGACGTTGCCTGATATTTGAAAACGATGGGAGGTGACTTGGCAGGTTACAAGTACGTGAACGTATTGTCCCATTCACTACACGTGTATATTTAGCACATATTCACCGAAAAGCTTTCTGGTTTTGAACGTGAACAAGTGGTTTAGGAATTTGGTTTGAATCTTTGAGATCCTCGCTCACTTCACGTGAAAGAGACAACGGAACTGCGTAATTCATGGTGTAGCTGATATCAGACACCTGATTTACGCGTACTTTACTAGTGATTTATAATGGATTGTGTTGCTGACCACCCATATACTTCGAGACAATCACAAAACACAAATCACACGAGGCCCTACCAAAAACTTATTCAGTAACCAACCAAAAATGGCATCAAGCTCAAACGCCGTCGTCGTAGATGTTGTCTACTGTGGAGCATGGTATGTAGTATGATACTTTAATTTATTCCAATCGTTGCTTTTTTTGGTTGTTAATGATCACCATGAACTGACCACGTATAATCACTAGAGGATACGCGGCTCGCTTCAATGACTTCAAGAACAAGCTCTTAACCCAGTTCCCTACTATTGATGTAAGTGCCTGAGGTCGTGGTGCTTCAAATTTTGAAATGCTTCCCCTCAATGTCGTACTTTTTTTCGCCTGATCTCAAATCTTCACATCCCGAGATCATGCACTCATTTGAAACCGATTCCCAACTAGATCAAGGGAACTGCTACACCTACCGCCACAGGTGACTTTCCAAAAACGAAGGGCCTTGAAACTGATTGCTAACTGTGAACTCACATCTTAGGCAAATTCGAAGTCACTGTCAACGGGACACTCGTAAGCATACTGATGGTGGCATTCATGTGCACTGTTCTGCATCATGAATACTCAACCCAATACAAATAGGTACACTCCAAACTTAGTGGTGGAGGATTTCCTGATTCACAAGCCAAGATGTTGCCTATCGTAACGGCCATCTCAAAGATCTGAAATTAAAGGGTATGCGAAAGAATATATTATGGTCCCAACAAAGCGTCTTATCAAGCTCATGATACAACATAGATCACACGCAGATGCTATTTTTGTTGGCGGAAGGGGATTTGTTTAGGTATGAAGGCTAAAATTCCGTAAACTTATAAACTGGAATGTAGCCTGAACGTAGTTTTTATATAACAAGTCGTTTCTAGCAACAGAATAAACACACGCGTAATCATGCAAAGCTTGCGTTGCCTGGTCAGTTTTCAATTGACTTATTGAATACGACTTTTTGACGTTCAAGATCACGCTGTACAGTTCAAATCGGACGTGTTTCTTTCATATCTAAGTTCATGCCGTCACGCCAAAACAATCGCACTTACAAGCAACCAACATCACTACCGTCAATATCATTATATTTCAAGTATGGAGGCCCTATTTTTCAACGCAGAAGATGGGTATCTAGAAGGTGTCATACGTGGTTTCCGTGCTGGAATCCTATCTAGTTCCAATTATTCAAACTTGATTCAATGCGAGACACTCGAAGGTACCGTACATATACAAGACTATAATTTAATTGTTACTTGATTTATTACTTCTCTATTTGCTAACTCAAACTACCCACCGTATTTAAACAGACTTGAAATTACAATTGGCATCAACAGATTATGGCAATTTCCTCCAAAACGAAGCATCTCCACTAGCAACCACCACTATATCCGACAAGTGTAGAGAGAAACTCGTTGCTGAATTCGAATATCTGAGGGTGAATGCTGTACCTCCGTTATCTACCTTCTTGGACTTTATCACGTAAGATGGTGATTGTCGGTTTTGTCAATGTTGTGTTATTATGATCCATTGCATATCTGTTTTTGGTCGATCTTCCTCGATCCTATAATCAGAATTCATGACTTATACGATGTACTCCCTAGATATGGATATATGATTGACAATGTCATCCTCCTGATTACCGGCACTCTACACGAACGAGACACTCATGAATTACTAGAAAGGTGTCATCCATTAGGAATGTTTGATTCAATCGCTGCATTATGTGTCGCTACTAATGTGGCTGAATTATTCAATACTGTGCTTGTTGAGACTCCTCTTGGTGAGTTGAGATTATCGGAATGAACGATGCGGTTTTTTGCCTTGGACTGGCCTGTTCGATTCAATGCCACTTTGTTGATTTATTATTCCACTTTTTACTAACTCACCACTATCACACTCTATAGCGCCCTATTTCGAAAAATGCCTCTCAGCACAAGACTTGGATGAAATGAATATCGAGATTATAAGGAATACACTATACAAGGCCTACTTGGAAGATTTCCATGCTTATTGTGAAAAGCTGGGTGGTGCAACAAAGGAAGTTATGGGAGAGATTCTCGCTGTAAGTGATGCTGTTATAACTCTGACGTCTCCTTTTGCTCATCATTCGACAACAAGATATAACCTCACACTTTATTTACCCATAAAATTCATAGTTTGAATCAGATCGACGAGTCATCAACATCACAATCAATTCATTCAACACCGAATTGAGTAAAGATGATCGTGCGAAATTGTTGCCCATCAGTGGTAAATTGTATCCTGATGGACTAGCTAAATTGGCTAGAGCAGATGATGTTGATCAAGTGAGATTGGCGCTTGACAATTATCCTGTAAGTGTTGGTGACCGTTTGTGATGTGATGTGAATATCTGCAAGTGCGAGCATCAAATCTGTTATATTGCACTTTCTTTTGCCACTTTCGTCACAGTCAGTTCCTTGCGTGTTTACATCCAACATACTCAATACCTTAACTCCCTCTCTACTTTATTACACACACCTATATAGGAATACCGCGACTTTTTCAACATTCCGACAGGCTCAGACCGCTCCCTCGAAGATCGTTTCTTTGAACATGAAGTATTCCTGAACAAGGTGTCCTTCCATCGACAATTTCATTATGGAGTGTTTTACTCGTATCTGAAACTCAAGGAACAGGAAATCAGGAATATAGTATGGATTGCAGAATGTATTGCTCAGCAGCAAAAGGATCGTATTTCGAATTATATACCTATCTTTTGAGTTGGGAGGGTTGGTATGAGTCGAGTGAGGAGTGATGAGTTAGGAGTGTGAGGGTGGTTGAGAGTTGGCGATTAATGGAGAGCTTGTAATGATCTTCCCCTTTTGTTAATGAACGCAATAGAAACAAAGAATTGCCAAATAACCACAAAACCATGGTTCGTCGACTCTCGTCCTCTCGTGTAACGGGCATCCATTGACGCCTCTGGCATACTCACCCAAACCACTCACAACGTTCAGATCTTCAGTGTACTCACGACGTTCACATCCACAGTGGCAAAAGATCATGAAGCGTGTTCTTTTATCGTTTTCTGTATTTATAATATTCTTGTACCTTCTTGCCACTAACTACTATCTCAACTAACTAACCCGACTACCAATCAGCATCACTCCATCCCTTCTTTACTGGAGGAGCAGCATTAGCTTGTTCAGCTTCCCATCTAGTAGCTTCAATACCGTTTTCCTTCCATCCCCAGAATCGGTCTGTGGAATGAGAAGAGCGTTAGCAATAGTATGGCAATACGACTCTGCGATGATGCCTTGGCGAAAACAAAAAAAGAGCTTTCATCGACTTGAATGTGCTCATAGACATAACGAGCACCAACAACATACATAGTGGCATCTGAGCAGCAACGACGAATCCAGCAATAAAGTAAACAGGTATCGAGACGGCCATGATTCGTGGCATGTACCGTGGATGGAGGGTTGGTGATGAGCGTTCTAGTTCCCCAAAAACACTGTCAGTACAAATGTTCATGTCTACCAACCCAACTGAGGCTCGAAGCACTAGTATCAATACGCACCCCATAAGACAGTAGCTAGCGGAAACAGGGTGGCGACACTTCCCCACACGATATAGTCTTCAGTGCGCATGTACTTGACGACTTGTTTGAAGTGTGGTTCGGCGACGAGGAATTTGTACGGGACGTGGTCCGAGTCTGGGAGGTTGGAGAAGAATTTCATAGTGGCAGTTGGTATGCCAGTATGGCTGTATGTCGATAAGGCCCTAGGTGAAATAGGTTGTATTGCTGGTGTTATGTTTTGCTACTTTTTTCTGACGGAGTGATGACACGGTAGCATGCGGCTGTATAGAACGCATATGGATTCATGTTTCGTTGAAGTACGTACGGATGAACGTATTTGACGCGTTGTTGATGTCACTGATGTTTGGAAGCTGAGCACCATTTTGTGTGTTTTCCTCTTCCTGTTTAGCAGTTTAGCAAACTCAATTGCAAGCTTATAATCGAAGGAAACAAGTCATGCAATTGGTATTGATTACAGGCTGTTCTGATGGTACGTGATCACCACATTGGTTGCATTATACATTTGATCTCATGTCAATTTTTGCTCAAGAAACGATCTACTCAACCATCTCTGACGCATTCCCTTATATTATTCTATATTATTAGGCGGCATCGGATGTGCACTCGCAAAACAGTTCGATTCAATTGGCTGGAAGGTCGTTGCCACATCACGAACTGTCTCAACCATGAACTCGTTGGATGACAAGAAATTCGTGAAACTACAGCTTGATGTGACAAAGCAAGACAGCGTAAACAAAGCTGTATCGACTGTTATTCAACAGTTTGGAAAGATTGATATGCTGGTAAGTGTTATTGTGTGATGTGATGATGATCTGGCAATCATGCTGGACTGACAGTAAGGTGTTTTTGGCTCTTCATAAAACATAATCTCACCGTACATCTCTCACGCAGATCAACAATGCTGGCCAGTCAATGGTGTACCAGCCTGCAATCGAAGCATCAATCGACGACATCAAACAAATCTTTGAACTAAACTATTACGGGTCGTTACGACTGATTCAAGCTGTTACTCCACATATGATATCTGCTGGCGTAGGACATATTGTGAATGTGTCGTCGATGCTTGGGTTTCAGGCTATGCCTTATACTGCTCCTTGTGAGTAAAAGTTGTTGTTGGAGGAGTGCCAGTCGCAACATTGGAATTAGTCACGATTGACCCTTTTTTTTCTTTCGCTCACTCGTACATATCCTATACTAGACGCATCAAGTAAAGCAGCCCTAAACGCATTATCTGCATCCCTCCGAATGGAACTAGCACCCTTCAACATCAAGGTGACAGTCCTCTCACCAGGTAAGCGCAGTCTACTATTAAGATATGAAGGGAAAAAGCCGATTCAAAAAAAGCCAAAAATTCGTAACCATACTACAGAGAAACTCAACCTCCAAGTCAAACATCCAAATAGGCGGCATATCAACACCCAACTCTGCAAACATTCTCCGCTACCACCCATACACACTCTCTGATACATCAGACTACCACTCAGCACCAGCCATCAAAGGACATTTGCTCTATCTCATAGCTAGTGTCGCTCAAGGAGCTGAAAAGCCACGAGGAACACCTGTGGAAGAGTATGCTAGTGTGACTGTTAAAGCACTGATCAAGAATCCGTTGAAACCTGTGCTGTGGTATGGGGCTGGTGCGTTGGTGTTTTGGATGTTGAGTGTGTTGCCGATTAGATGGGCGGAGTGGATGTTGGCGTACAGGATTATGAGGATGCCAAAGTCAAAGTGAGGAGCGTGTTGAATGGATGATACTTTGGTGATATTGATTGAAGTGTACGCTGTTTATATTGAGAAAAGTGTGAGGTGGAAAATAGTGGTCTTTAATATAGAGAGTGATCATAAATAGCATTGTTTTCGCGAATGATACAGCTTATAGGATGATAATATACGCGTCTCTCTTTTCTCAGCTTGACCTGTAAATAAAAACGCAAACTCACTCGTAACTTCACAAAACACAAACGCCAATATCAAGACATAGAATCCAAGCTTCCAGGCAAATCTAGAGATACCCACTACATCCATCATATAGTATGGTATCCCACCACTGCGAGGTAGAAGAAGAGGTATGAATATTCTCCATTCCATTGCACCAGTGACTCGTGCGTCCTATCTTAAATCATTTCTTGTATATAGTTTGACGTGCTCCATGCAAGCAAACCACTGGACGAAGCTGGAGAAGAATTCGAGTTTACAGATGATATGCAATATGTTATGGAGAATGCTGTTCCTCAAGGTAATGTATTATGAGTGCAGTATGCTTTTGAGGGGGTTGACACCTGATGTGGGTTTCTTTGGAAGGTGGTGATGAGCTTGCAAATGAATATCAAGGTCAAGGTAATGCTGGATTTGTCTTTTATGGATGGAGGAATGATTTCTTGATATGTGCTATTGGTGCAGGGTCTCCAAAGAAACGCCGACGAAGCACTGATGGTGAAGACGACCACAATGGCGGTGTCATTGCTCATCAACGAATGGGGAGTTATGATGATGACGAAGATGGAGGTGCTGCTATGAAGACTAGCGATACGAATCATGAACATCAGGTATGCGTTTGAACTTGGATTCATATATATGGATTCTCATATATATATATATTTTTGTTGCCCTTGTTTTGCTCACCTGTCAAACCACAATACTAACATAAAACCTTTTTCTTTTCACTATAGCCAAACAGGAAAGAGAAAGTCTCATACTGCGTAAACTATACAGCAAGATTCTTCCTCACTGAAAACGGAACACGACGAGAATACCGAAAGCCCATCATCCGTCGCAACAATCATCTCGTAAATAACGCAATCGCTGGGTATAAACAAGCCCTTGATGATGCCCACAACAAGTACCATGATGCACTCATGCAAGCCATAGACCTCACAGCAGCCATCCGAACTGCCAAGGACAAAATCAAAGCGTTGCATGTCGACCTACAGCAACTACAGACCTCATCATCAGACACCCAACGTGATTTGGAAGCAGCAAACACCGAAAAGGACGCACTCATTGAATGCCATACAACTCGATACGAAGCGGCAATGCACGAAATCGAAGGATACAAGACCCGACTTGCTGACTTCGAAACCGCATCATCTTCATGCACATCCAAATACAATACCCTCGACATCGCATATACCCAACTCGCAAACCAGCTCGCTTCAACCCAATCCAGCCTTGATACCAAAACACGGGATCTCACAGCCGCTGAACAGGCTCGTGATGATGCCTTGGCTCGCTTATCAACAATGACGCAACTGCACGAGTCACTTGTGGCAACACATGAAGCCACAAGTGCTGAATTGGGTGAAAAGATGAATGCGTTGAAGGTGTATGAGGATGGGGTCGCCACACAGCAGGATTTGGCGAAAAAGATATTGGCGGGTGTGAGGGACGAGTTAAGCGGGAAGGAAGAAGAGGTTGAGGGCTTGAAGGGACAGATTGATGAGTTGGCTGGGGAGAGGGATTTGCTGAGGGAAAGGTGCAGTGAGTTGGGTGCAGAGTTGACGAGGGCGAAAGAGGTGATTGAGGCTGGGCGGAGACAAGCTGATTTCTACAAAGGGTGAGTCAGTTGAGGGCGAGTGTCTGCGATGCTTGTCGTTGTTGCTTTGGATGCAATAATTTCTGTTCCTTTTGCTTCTGCTTTTTTCGGTGGTTGAATTGTTGCGAATGAAATATTTGCAGACTTACTAACACTCTCTCCCACCTCCAAAAATAGCCAATTCAACAAAATGCATGAAGAAGCTATCAAAATCGGTAACATCTCAAGTCGAAATTCATTACTACAGTTTACCACCTTTCTTTCCTCCCACCTGTCAACCTCATGCTCACTTCACTCCCACTCCTCTCCCATTTCTAGGCACCTACATGGAGAAAAGCATCCACAGCTACATGGCCATGTTTCAACGAGAACGCGAAACTCTTGGCTACTATGACGACCCAACACAACAAAACGGAGGTGCTGTTGGGCCATCTTCTCCCACAACTCCTTCGTCACAGTAAAGTGATTTTGCATATAGTGTATTATTGAGTGGGTTGTGAAAGTAGTGAAGTCAGGAGTACGTGTTGAGTAGGAAGATTATAAGCAATGCCATTAGATGTTTTTTTTTGTATAGCAGAAAGTAGCAGAATAGATCTCATCAGTTTCGGAACATGAATTCTTGAGTTAAAGCTTTTTTCGTTGGTGGGAGGTCTGTCGGAAGTACACACTGCCAAATCTCGACACGCTCTCACCTATCAGAACTGGACTACTTCGTGGATACACCAAAGCAAGAGCACATACAAACAGCTGGATATCTTGACTGTCATTCGGTTTTCTATTCAAGATATGAGCATATCCAACTTTACTCACAAAGCACTGTGAGGTCGGTCGTCAAATTGAAGGATGCAAGTTATTGTATGCACGACATCTTGACAGCCGTATTGGTCAGCTCCTGGATATGGTTGCGAGGAAACTCGCGAGGATTGAAGGTGATGGCAACGATGAAGTAAGTGGGTGGTGGAACGTAGTTGGCTCTCAAACCACTAGGCTATGAAAAATTCGATGATTTCCAGCTTGGTTGTAAAAATGTGTTTGAGATACGAGATTTGAATGAAATATACTGCTTGATTGAGCAAAGAAAACTAGCAAGGTCCACTCTCCGATGTTCAACTTCGGATCTAACAGCCAAACTTGATCTAGGACGGTAGGCCTAGTTCTCTACCTTTGCGTCCATCTAGCAGAAAGTAATTAATTCTTGTCCATGCCAGGAAATAAACTTCACGTTCACTCATCTCAAGATCTACTCTCACCCACATAAACTTGTCACAAATTGTCGCAGATAAAGAAAACCAGCCCAAGAAAGACCAAGCAGCAACCAAGTACTAGGTGCATTAAGCAAACATGACAGTCGCTCAACAGCTAGAAGGCTACTTCCAGAACTATGCAGCCGTGAAAAAGGACATTTTGAGCATCATGAAGAACGAAGCTTATGACGATGGGTCACTGGGACCGATACTCGTGAGACTGGCATGGCATGCTAGTGGTGAGTGTATGATCCTCGATATGACGTGATTTGTTCGTTTTCAGACGTGTATTGTCAGCTTGGTGGATGATCAAAACATCCATCAAAAGCTTAAATTTTTGTTGACGATATGGAATCGCTTCCCACCAAAATCCCATATCTGCCTTGTTTTGATAGGCACATATGACAAGAACACGAAAACTGGTGGTTCCAACGGCGCGTCGATGCGTTTCGCACCTGAATCGACAGACCCTGAGAACAATGGACTTCAAATAGCAAGGTATGCAGGAATGTGAATCTCGTACTTCGTGGAAGCTGCGAACCTGAACTTTGTTTGAATCTGTTGTAGAGCCTTCTTGGAAACTGTTCGAAGCCGACATCCTTGGATTAGTCGAGGTGATTTGTGGACTCTGGCAGGTGCTACTTGTGTTGAAGCAGTACGTGTTTGGATTTGCTAGAATTCTTGAACAGAACGTGCTTCATCTAACCTTGGTGTCCTTTCTACATCAACTTCAACATCCACTCAAACCAACTACTTTAATCACAGATGGGAGGCCCCAAGATACCGTGGAGATCAGGCAGAATAGACATCGAAGCGACCAAAGTCAAACCATCCCAAGTACCTGAAAACGGCAAATTACCCGATGGAGCTTTCGGCCCTGAAAAACTACGAGCAACATTCTACAGAATGGGATTCAATGATCGAGAGATTGTCGCGCTAAGTGGCGCACATGTTCTTGGACGATGTCATAAAGCATGGTCGGGATATGAAGGCAAATGGGTAGAGAATCCTACCGAGTTCTCGAACGAGTACTTTCATGGATTGATTTATGAAAAGTGGTTTCCGAAAGAATGTAAGCTATATTTAGTTTGTAAGCTATATTTTGTTTGGGGTTTGCTGTGCGGGCTGTTTGGGACGCAGAAGGTGCATCGACATATATGAGGTGTCTTCGACCCTACATTTGACATGAAACTAAGGTGACCCATTTGGCAATGCAACAGGGGACGGCAAGTTCCAATATGAGAACGACGAAGGAGAAATGATGCTGCCATCTGATATGGCACTAGTTGAAGATCCAGAGTTTAAAAAGTATTGCCAAATATACGCTGACAATCAAGAGGTAAGCTTCACTGCACACAAAATCACTTTGGCAACTCGCGATTGAACCTAACCATTCTGTTTCGCGAAGACCTTTTTCAGAGACTTTGCTGCAGCATATGGTAAAGTGTTGGAATTAGGAGTCACTCGACGTTAAGTGAACTCTTTAGACAGCAAGGACCAAGTAGTAGAGCTCAAATTCCATCAATCGATAGTAGATGTGGAAATAGTTAATATCACTAAATATATTAGGAGTATGCTCTGCAAGAATGGTGTGCGGTCGCTGGTAGCTAATTTTAACGTTTGAACTCTTGGATTTTAGTGTTGGAAAATTTATTGACAATACGTCTGGGTGACTCTCCTCAGTACTAGAGATCGTCCCTTCGGGACCTCTACGAAACTTGGAACGATACAGATAAGATTAACCTGGCTCCCTGCGAAAGCATGACCCGCAGACCTTGAGTGGATAGCCCTCCGGGGCTTGTTTTTTCGGTTAGGCGTTTATAAGAATTAGACACAACGTGGCTTTTGGATGTGAGTTCTGCATCCTGATCAGCATAGTCTTTGAAGGAGTGCCTTGCTAGCAAGCATTAGTATACGATACATGCTCTCGTTTTTGCCACGCTCCCGTGAATGGAGGAAAGAAATGTGCTCTTACTGTCTCTAACAGTATTCGATTACGAGCTGATGGACTATGTGCATATTTCCTACGTGCATAGCACTTTCAAGCTCAGCATGTATTGTGGAACTAGCATCCGTCTGAATTTTGATACTACTCCGTTCTCATGGATTTCTTTATCTTTGTGCGTAGGAGAGAACGCATGTACGCATCTCAAGATTTCACGATGGTTTGACGTCAAGACGCAGATAATGAACCTGCGATGAGGCATCTTGCCATCACTCATTTTGAAGGGTGACTTTTACAAAGATGGTGCGAAAGTAATTGAAAGCTTAGACGCTATTCCTGGTGAAGTTTAAGTACAAGTATGAGATGGACGGTGATTGATCCATTATGCCAAGTGGGAGGATGCTTTAAAGTATGGAAGCCTCATAGTGATAAATAAAGCTTTTTGCTGACTTTCCGTTCTCTTTCCAACAGGACTTTAATAACGCAATTCGACATTTACATAAACGTGCTGATGTGTACCCTTGAAGAGATTGTTTGTTACCGGATTGTAATCGTCGGCGAGCTATTGGAGACCGTTCGATACCAGATGTGATTGATGATAGTACAAAGAAGGCCCATGTGTTCTTATCACATATACCTTTTCTCTTTTTGGCTTCATACGAGTTGAACTAACTCTCCCTTATGATTCGGTAACGACTACAATGTCTGTAGCTCTGGAGGAGGACTCGATTGATCTCAGAGTGCATATAACGAGCTCTGCCTTGCAACTCAAGGAAGAAAAAAGACAAAGCAAAGTATTGTTGATTGCAACTCGGCATTGGTGCTCGAGGCTATCTTACAGCACATTTGTTGAGAGGGGCTTTGTTGTTTGTTGACAATCAATTTTCATAGCACGCTTTGACAAATGGTAGTTTGCTTTATTGAGATCAAGGAGATACCCGAAATGCCTTTCTGGACTTGAGTAATAGCTTTCCCGAATGATGGTATATGGCGTGGTGTGTTGGGATTATGCTGTCATGAAGGAGCTTTGAAGACATGCTAAAGCCTTTACTTCCTTGATCCCGTCAAGACTTCGGTTAGTTTTTTGAATTTTTTTCACTCAGGTAGTCAAACCTGATACAATGTTGCAAACAGGACCAATGCTTGCCGTTTTTATCGGAGCAATGTCGCCGCCACGGATTAAACATCGAAAATCAGAAGCGAATGCGCTCGAGTCTTACACGCCACGCTAGAGCATGAAGGCCAGCTATAGTATTCAATATCGCCTCCACCTTTGAAGAAGACGACAGTTTGGAGTAGGCAGTTTGTGCTTCACTGGTGCACTAGCCGTTGAATCATACGCATTACATGCAACAATCAACTGCACCACTACGTGAGCTGCACCATTGCATGCTAAGAGATTCCTCTGATACTATCAAGGTAGCACCGTGGAGTTGCTTTCGTGAGCAAGGCTTGCCAAAAAAAATATCCTGAATGACTTTGCTTTTTACCGCGAACCCCCGCCAGTTCGCTGAGAGCTCAGACAGTCTAGAATTTCTTTTTAATGAAGACACGCGAAATTAATGGGAAAAAACAAGCCCCGAAGGGCTATCCACTCAAGGTTTGCGTGTCATCCTTTCGCAGGGAGCCATGCTAATCTTCTCTGTATCGTTCCAATTTTCGTAGATGTCCCGAAGGACGGAAACATCAATAACAAGTAGAGTATATATACAAATCGGAGAGTCACCCAAGCGAGAAAAGCTTGCGGCCAAAAGCGGCCCACTAGAATGCATGAGCCAAAACGGTTAGGGGCTGACGCAAACGTATTTCCAGTGACATATGGGGAGAAATTAGCAACTTTAGTGGTTTCTAAGTATTTAAATCCCAATAAAGTAATGAAAAAAGACAAACAAGAAAGATAGACCCGCTCCGTCGAAATTGCAACAGCATAATATTCATCGACTCTTCTGTCTCGAATCTGCAAAATCGCATTTGTTGATTAATTTTGGGACCCTGTACGGTCAGTTGCATTCAAAACTTACCTGCGACTACCCAAACTAACAGCGAAACCCCGGTAAGATCCTAATTTTTAAGCTGTTACCATTATGAAATGTGAATCTCAATGATATTCTTGCACCAGGATGCCGCGAATTTGGGTATCGGAGGAGAAAATCAGCACATCGTCAAGTATTAAACCAGAACTGCCGTGGAGTCGATGCCAGACCTTCATTTTCAGCCATTTCTGCCGTCAATGGAACACCAGTCTCATTCCCAACTCCAGTTGAAGCAGTTGACCAACTTGAGCAATCAAGTGATTTCGCTCAGTAGTCAGTCCATGCACTTGTTGAGTGAGGTACATGATGGTGTCTTCTTGTTCCGTTTTTATAGTCTTGACGTGAATGACGTGAATGTGTCATTGCAATGTGCTAGTTGGTCGTCAGTTTTGACATGAATACGGGGCAATCCAGAAAGTGGTAATCCAACATGTGGTGTGTTTCGTCTGCATTATTGTAAATGAGAGACGGGAAATAGATGTTAGATACAGGCAAAAGGCCATCTGGTACTGGGGTGGTAATGCTCAACTTGTTTTCGCTGGCAACTGAATTTTCAAGAGATATACCTGATATCGAAGATGATAAATCTCAGTTTCACAAGCATCACCATCTGGTTTTGCATCATATTAGTTCTTGATGACTCCTTGGATGATGAATCAATGCGTCTGTCGCGACCAATGAGAGAGATTTCAGACTCCAATCTTGTTTCAGTCAAGATGTTTTGTTCGAATTAATATTCACCTTGAGTAGTATGATACTGTTCGAAAACAATGGGAATGCGAGCATCACAACAGGTGATGTTCAAACTCTTGAAAATTTGGCTTACCTTGTTCGCTCCCGAATGAATCTTCGACTTCCCAATTCACATTTACAAAGTTTGAGAGACTCCTCCAGATTCCATGATTGTAGTTCGATTCGTTCAGCCACCTGTCGCCCGTTGCAAAAAGTCAGGACAATTTTCGACGCATGTATGCTTTGTTAATGAGGATGAAGATGTTGATCCCTTTTGAAGCGAGATGGTGGCTTCTCATGATATTTAGTCGAGTGGATGTGCAGTCATTTCGTGTGTTGTTTCAAACGGCTGCTGGTTTTCCTCAAGCGTTTCCAAATCTGCCGCGATATCTTTGTTTGCTTGCCCACATCGATTGACATACAGAAAAAGGCAGCCAATATCGCGAAATGCCGGTAAATCGTTTATATTTTTCTATTTAAAAGAAACTTGGGCAAAAAACCATGGCTTACAGTCTGATATCAAGATGTTATAAACTGGCGGATTGCTCTTCAGTGTACCCTGGCAACTCAATATCAATCAATGGAGCATACTGCTGTGCTCCAAGCACGTCCGTCTCTCCCTACATTTTGAGAATTGGTTAGTGAAGATTTTGGAAACACCAAATACAAACTCCTATAACTTACAACAGACCCTTGACTATTCGGCCGTGGAATAGTGACTTTGAGAGCCCAAGCTTGTTCCCACCATACGAAAATCAGCTTCTCAATTGGAGTGTTGTACAGTCTGCTGTATAGTTCTGGAGTGAGAATATTCAGCCTTTTAACTGCATGGTATTCCGTTGCGGACGGAAACATGACATCGATTGTCAACTCGAAGGGACCAGCATTCTTGGATCGAATGATTTGAGCTACGTCCCGAAGTCGAATGGGACCATTGACTGCTCGGTTTTTGCGAATTGGAGGTGGTAGAGGGGGTAGAAACTGATTGAGAGAGGGAGAAATCAGTGGTTGTGAGAGACGTGATCCACTTGGTTTTTCTAACCATTTTTACCATTTCTTGTACTGCAATGGGTTTCACTACTGGTCGTTTAGCGGAAGCGTCCCCGACTTGGTAGTATTTTATTGGAAAGAGGTCGATATGCTCATTCCCCTCGCATTGCATAATATGGTAAATATTCTAAATATACAGATTGAAAATGACAATTGAATGAGTTCACGACTTGAGACATGACAAACTTGCCAAAACGAGTTCAAGACTAGAAATACTTACAAAAGCACAGACTTCTCCCAGTATTTGCTCCAATGGTGTTATAGGCAATGCAATGTTGCCAGCTGTGCCAATTTGTCCCTGCCGACAAAAAAGGGTCAATGTAAGTATGGATTGATAGAACAACCTAAATATTCCCTCTTACTTCGTATGATGAATGCAGTAGAGCAATTCGAGCCGTTGATGACATGGAGTTTGCAAGTGTCTGATTCGGAGCAACAGCTTCACTCAGAATGGCCAGCTCGTGTGATACATGGTTTGAGGCTTCTAATAATCCCATAACCCCGTTTTTGCCATAGACATGGAAGATGATTTGACCTCCCAGCTTGACCATGTCTGGATTCATTTCCCTTACATAATTTTTTGCAGCGTCTAGAAATTTGTCAATTCCAGCAATAAGAATTGGATCCCTTATGCCGGCAAAGAAGACCGTTCGGTATCCAACCACCTTGGAAATTGAGGAGAGTTGTTAGAGGAGAAAAAAGCTCAAAAGCGGAAGCTGGAGAATCATTTTGATTTTGATACCTTAGAACCCTCCAATTTGACAGTGTACGGTTGAGTTTGTGCTATGAACTTGCTACCTCTCACATTGACAGACCGATTGTCTTTGAGTTGTGAGTAGGTAGCTTCCCGAAGATCAAGGGTTCCACCTACATGTCGCGTTAAATTTCAATACATCCAAACTTCGTCTTGTCACTGCAAATAAACCCACCAGGTCCTACCAACAAATCTGGCCGCGACTTCTCATATAGCGTATGGGACGCCACGGACACAGTAGTACATCGAGCAGATGGTTGTAATGGAGTGAGGTCGAAACTGTCCTTGTACATCGTTGCAAATATAGGCTGAGACTTTGGGATTGCGCAGACGGCTCCACATTCTGTTTAATGAGGGACGAAGATCAGTCAAAGTCAGACAGTGGTTAATATCCAAGGTACTAAACGAAGCATTACCAGTGATTTTCCCAGCATGGAATGCAAGCCCATCGTCAATTCCATATTGTTTACATATTGCCACGAATGGCGAAGGATCATAAGCTCTACCAGCTATAATTATATCAACAGGAGCGTCCTTGTTATCTGTTTACAGCAAAAGAATCAGGGTTAGACAGAATTAGTATTAGCCATGTGGAAATCGTGGTTTGTACTTCTGAGCTTCGTTTTCAGACAACGTCACGACAAACACAAAATCACTCTTCAGAGTCATATAAAAATACCTTCAAACACTTTCAAGAAAGGCTCTGCGCCCATTTGAGCAACGACTTCTGGAGACTTTTCAACCTCCTCATGAGTTAGATCGACCAGTGGTCCACACGGGGACACCAACCCACGTCTGATCTTGTCATGAATAAGATCCTTGGGAATTTTAGCTTCAATAGTAGCAACCTTGAAGTTATAGCCCTTCGTTTCTGAAATCTCCTTGACAATCTCCAAAAAATTGGCAACATGAGAATTTATACCAGCACCACCAGCTGAAGACACGTATACAGGGATCTTAAACTTCCATGAAGCTTCCAAGAGCAGACTCCAGTCGCGTACGTATGCTTCACGGGGGACAGTCATTGCTACACATCAGAAAGAAATGGTGTGACGTGA
Organism: Synchytrium microbalum; assembly: GCF_006535985.1. NCBI lineage: Eukaryota > Fungi > Chytridiomycota > Chytridiomycetes > Synchytriales > Synchytriaceae > Synchytrium > Synchytrium microbalum. The sequence continues at coordinate 32,514 of NW_022158392.1, read as the reverse complement.
GTGATTATGAGCTTTAAATCACAACCAGACGTACGCAAGCTCGTACGAAGCGTAGAAAACGAGACCACTTACATCCAGTTGCGATCTTTTGCGGGCCAGAGTCTGTAGATCCACTATCAGCACAAATGGCAACAGGATTGCGACCAACGCCTTGCCAGAACTGGGATGCATTAAAACCATATCCGAGCATGCCACACGGCACGAAGATACGTAAAGGAGTCTCCATGACTTGATTTGTCTTCACGGAACTTGATGTTGTGTCGTTCCTTCCGGTTGCGGATTCAGGCGTTTCTTTTTGAATGTAGTCCACTCTCCGCATAATACGTTGCTTGATGCGTCTACCAAGGTGGACATCGAGATTATGTCGTGTATATCCTCTGTTATGCTAAGATGTCTAGATTGGTGCTTGTGACAACGTGGTGCTTGTCGAATCTCAGAGATAACGTGGTCAAAACATGAACTTTGCCGCAATTAACTCTTACTCTCTTTGGCAACAAGCCAGGTGTGAAGATAAACTAAGAAGCCATTGAGACGAAGCATGCAATTCAATCTGAAAGCTTGAAATGCTACTCCATTCTTTGAAGTTGGCACTTGTTTTGGACACAAGATCAATCATCGCGTAAGATATGTCAAAGCATCTTGGACCTCTCTTCGCGTATTGTGACAGTTCATTCTTTTCGCAAATATTTTCGACGTATTGTGATAGCGTCCTTCAGGATTTTCAAAAATATCTACACCTTCTCTACCACTTTGTCTGCTTCGGCTTCCTTCTTTCCATCATCCTTGTTCTCGGTTTTCTTTGCTTGCTTCATCTTGAAAAATAGACTTGCTGCACCAGCAGTGAGAATCGCAGCAGAGCCGATGACACTTCCAGAAATTATCCCAGCGGTATTGTTAGTGGAAGGACCAGGTGTGGTTGTAGGAGTAGCTGATTCAGAGGCAACAGGGGATCCAGTAACGGGAGATACCCCAGGAGCAGCACTTGGCATAACAGGACTTGGAACAGGACTTGGAACATTGGGATTGAAATCTGTTGTGAAAAATGAAGGAAAAGCAATACAGTTAACCGACTTGCGAGAAAGACAGGGAGCCGACTAATACCACGTACTGATACTTCGAACGCGACCACCATCCATGACATACAACTTTGAGTAGTCCGAGGTGAAACTTATAGAGGTTAGGGAGCTGAATCTTGCTGATGTTCCGTTCGCATTGACCATTCCATATGCACCATTTGCTGACCCTGCGATGGTCTCAACGGTCCCTGTTCCATTTAAATGATAGTTTCAGAATTTGATCAAGTTCAAACATGACAATTCACATTACCATTAGCCCAAATGACTCTGATATTATTGCAAAGTGTATCAGCGACAAACAAGTTCCCTGCATTATCCAAAGCCAGGCCAAATGGCATTCCGAATTGGGCTGTAGTGTCCTTGTCGCCATCAACGCATCTGGGAAGTACATGTATCAATATTTTCAGTTGCCGTCAAAACTGCAAATACATCATTTTGCTGACCCTGCTTGAGCCGTTCCAGATCCGAGATTTCCTGCATACGTAGAGACAGTTGCACCATTCACATCTATCTATAAAACAACGACTGTGATTAACCAAAGAACCCAGCAAAACACAGCTTGATTCCCATTGCCTGACCTACCTTTCGAATGCACCTGTTGTATGAATCACTAACATATACAAAAGCTCCTGTGGAGGTTGGTGCAATACCGATTGGGTAAAAGAATTCGACAGATCCAACTAGATAACAAAGGCAAAATGACAGTGAGTCATACAGATCAGAGCTCATTTGCTTTAAGAAATCAATGCTTACATGCGCCGTCAGCATATCCAGGTACACCTCCGACTAAAATGGAAGCGTAATTTGAGCTTGAGATGACTCGCACAGAGTGACCTGAGAGAGGGTAATATAGAGGAAGAGGTGTTGCTGAATACAACGAGTGACACGAATACTCTAAATACTTCTAAATAAACTGGAATTTGAAGTACCAGAAACATCGGTAACGTAAATACGTTGATTGGTTCCATCATATGATACAAGTGCTGGTTGATCGAACTGTGCAGCTGCTCCTGTACCAGCTACTTCTCCATATGTGGATCCAGCAATCAAAGACACCGTGTTTGTTGACCGAGTCCAGTACCGGATCCTGTTGTTATGCTCATCAACTATTATCATATTTCCTAATCCATCAAATGCCAAGCCTCCTGGACTGTTGAAATGTGCGGCTGTTCCAACTCCTTCCACATAACCGTTTGAGGATCCAAGAATTGTAGAGAGAGTGATACCGTCCGTTCTTCGAATCGTGTCATATGTAGAGTCTGCAACCCAGACAATTGTATCATTGGTGGAATCCACGGCCAATCCGTCCGATGCTCCGAATTGAGCTGTGGAACAAGGTCCATCCTTACAGAGTGGACATGGAATGATTAGGAGGAGTCCAAATTGCGACATGGAAGACCAAAAGATGATAGCCGTCTCATACCATATATCCGCTTCCACTCCCGCAATAAGTCGTAACGACAGCTTGCTCGTATAGAGCATCAACGTGCCACGTGAGGTAGGAACCTGCAACCAGAAAGGCGATGGCTCGATACATTTTTGCAGCTTGCGAGTGAAGTTCCAATTTTGATAAGAGGAGAGATTTAGCTAGTTGCTGAATCGATAATTTCAAACTCGTCAAGGGTAGAGATCTCATCATTGAATGGAGAATAAACGCTCCAAGCTATCCTGTTCCCGAGCTTCCAAACCAATCAGTCTATTGCCCTAAATTGGTAGTTTCCGCGGAATATGAACCCCCATACAACACATGTCTACCAGCTCGGGCGCTGTCATATAAAGGAGCCTAAATATAACCGTATGTATGAATCCCTGTCTCTCTTGGTGCAATACCACCAACGAGAGCCTGTTGCATTGGGATCCTGCCGCAGATTAAAATATAACGGGCATTGACAAGCAGCAGGTAGGTTAACCTACAAGTCGTCTTTCCAGTTTGACATAAGTCCAACTAGATATGACGGAATCGGTGTGAAATCCTCAATCGTTCGTCCTCATGGTACAACACTGCGAAATCTTGAGATTTGTGGTTGAGGTTGCTTTGTCCTTGAAGAAGATACTGCTCGTGGCATACACCATATGCGATGAAAGATGAAAGACAGCTTAGGCACGCCTGGATGTGGTTAACATTATGTTCACACTCCCACCCATATACATCATCACAAACTTGATTCGTCAACGGATAGAGTGTAAAGTGTAAGATCTGAGTCAAGCACAAAGTACGCGACTAAGAATCCTCATTGTAGCGGTTTTCATGGCCGCCTCTGCTTACGCGCTTTCATGGCCGCTTCTGCTGCTAATGCGCTTACGCTTCTTTTCTCGATCAATCAAATACAAAAAGGACGAGTGGATTTAGCAGGCGGGGATACAGCAGGACTTGGCACAATAGGACTTGGGACAGGACTTGGTACTTCGGATTGAAATCTGTTGTTGGAAAAAGCAAGACACATAATGGATCTGACTTGCTAAGGTGACGAGTATGACTACTACAACTTACTGATCACTCGAATGCGACCACCATCCATGAATAGTCCGAGTTGAAACTGATAGACCTTAGAGAGCTGAATCTTGTTGATGTTCCGTTAGCGTGGACCATTCCAATTGCGCCACTTGGTGAGGCTGCGATGGTCTCGACGGCACCTTTGTCATTAAAGTTAAAGTTTAGATCTTGGTCAAGTTCAAATATAACATTAATCCGTCATCGTTCTATCTGATTCGCATTTCACATGCCTGCGAAATCGTGAGATTTGAGTTATCAAGTTACTTTGTTCTTCGAAGCTGGTTGTGACATACACCAGGTGCGATGAGAAGGCAGCTCCGACAAGTGTTGATGTGCCTCACATACTCTCACGTGCCTTCATCACAAAGTTGATGCGCGACTCGCACAAATACCGTGTGAGGTGTAAGATCTGAGTTACCAGACAAAGCAGATGGTACTGATCCTCATTGTCGCGTCTTTAATAGTTGCCACGCTCACGCGTTTCTTCATTTGGTTTCAACGAGCTACATCTGACAGGCTCCCAGCATTCATTGTGGCATTACACTGACGATTTCGTCATATTGAGTGTAGATATCACAGAAAATAAAAAATGATGTGATAGCATCCGTTTCTTGCTTGATGTCGCCGTTGTGGACTAGAGTTGTCACAAACATGTGGATCCTGTCCTCCAAATGTGAAGTTTGTAGTGGACTAAGGAAGGAATTATGTTATAATCCATGAACAAAACATGATCTAGGCTGCTCCAATATGCTCTTACAGGTGCTTCATCACATCATCAGCAGTCTCGAAATGCTTTCACAGCGTGATGACCACACACACTAGACAAGACCGCGTTTTGCAGAGATGGAAAATACCATTCAATACCAATACACGTAACGAATACCTCCTTCCAACTCAAAATACAGAAATACGTCCTCCCCGAAATTCCAAACATTCACAAAAAAACCAGCAAATCAAACAACCCATATAGACAACCATGAGCAACTGGAGCCCATCTCGTCCAGCACCATCCACGACCAACGCCACCTCCGACACCATCCCCCCACCATCCAACACCGGCGGCCTCGCAGGAAGCCTCTCACCCCCCTCCATCCTCGACACGATCGACACGTCCTTACAACTCGACCAAGACCTCCTCCCGCAACTCGTATACGAATATCTAGTCCACAACTGCTACTCGGCTACCGCATCCTCATTCGCTACCCTATGGCTCGCCGGCGACTCGACCACTCATAATACTCATGCATCTGATAACAACACCATAGACAAGAAACATCAGGACACACATATGGACATCGTCAATGGCGGAATGAGTATGGTGGTTGATGACGACGGCGATCTGCTCATGGGTGGAACCCCATCAAATAACACAACCCCACACACACAGCAAGACATATACGCACGCAACGCATCACGCCGTCTCCTCCTCTCCGCCGCAGCACGTAAACCATCAAACGCAAGCATAGCATCATCCTCAACATCGAATGGAACCACCATGTCGTCAAGTCTCGAGCCACGTAAACAGCTCTACTCGTTGGTATGCAGTGGGAGGATACTCGAGGCTGTTGCGTACTGCCATGCGCATTTCCCTGATGCACTGAATGGGAAGACGCCCGAGAGCGAAGATGTGTGCTTCAAGCTGCAGTGTCAGCAGTTTATAGAGTGTGTGAGGAATAGTGGGGTCGATGCGTTAAAGTTTGCGCAAGAAGGTACGATATATATGTGTGGTTCTGGTTTCGTATAACTATGATACTGTGCTTGCGGTCGCTTTTGTTGCATCTTATATTCCCTCACCTTACACATCTTTTGTTATTATCCCAGAGTTGATAAAATACCAATCCCTCGGCGACAAGTACGCCAAAACATTCAACGACGTGATTGCTCTCCTCGCATACACAGACCCAGAGCACTCACCGCTATCGGAATACCTCTCGCTCAAACATCGTGAAGATGTCGCTATGGCTCTCAACAGTCACATCCTTGGCAAGTCCTTCACCCAATGATTTTGTCCATCCTTTTCGTCTTTTCTTGCTGACCTGGAATTATTATTAGTGGTATACGATCGCCTCCCAGCGAAAACCGCACTAGAGAGACTGGCTCGTCAATCTACGGCGGTTAGAATGCAGTTGGAGGAAATGGGGAGGGAAAAGAAGAGTAAGGTTGCGTATCCACATTGGTCGCTGCCTGGGTTTTTGGCTGGTGAGGAAAAGTAGGTTGGTGTTGGTTGGTAGGGTGTTAGAGTGTTTGCTAGTTAGAATAGTCTAGTTTTGGCACCGTTTCGTAAAGTATTATATAGTGGCCAACAACGTCATCTGGGAACGCACACACACTTTCTTCTCTAGCTATTTGTATAGTTGTGGTAAACAAGATCATGTACACTTTTATTTCCTTTTTATGAATCCCAAAAGCTATCAGAAAATATATAGCAAGTGGGTTTTGATTTGATTTTACAATCTACACGAGTCATCCACTTTGTTCAAAATGTACGGTTTATACTTCCATTGGAGTCGTTGTTGAGGTTGATTCTACAGTTGGTTCTACATTTGTTCCTGCTGGAATTGGTTCTACTTCTATGGGGTTATCAACCTCTACTGCGGGCTTCTCTGCTGCTGTTGTTGGTAGAGATGCTGGTGTCAACACCACTCTCTTTGCCTTATCATTGAACTTGTCTCCTCCCTTCCTTTTCACGAGCCCCTGGATATTATGTATCTCAACAGCCGGTGCTGGTTGTAATACAGGAGTAGTAGCAGCAGCTGTAGCACTAGTATTCGTTTCCTCACTAGCATTACTATTATTACCGCCACTGGTATCAGGCATCAAATCAACATCCACCAGATTCGAGAACGCCTGCCCAGCAATAACAAACTTTTTCCCCAACACAAACGTAGCCTTTACATTACTCTCCCGTGTGGAGAAGTCCAGTTTGGCTAGTGTGGATCGTAGGCCTGCGAATTCATCACATACTTCATAGTATACTATTGTTACTGCGTCATCGTCACTATCGCTATCCTCATCTGGGTTTACGTCATTATCGTCTACATTCATAGCATCAATAAAAGTTGTTGTTGACGATACATTGCGTGTCCTTTCCATAGTGAGTACGAGCAGAGCAGTGACACGTCCATTACATTCCCCTACGTTGGCCATCATGTCCAGCGCATCTGCGATTGTGGCATCGAATGGCAGCAATTTAAGTACCTTTGTTTTGGGGTCGTCTGGAAACTGTGGGAGAATGGATCTAGCTAGATTTGTGGATGGGGATATGATGCTGTGGGGGTATCCGTATTCCCATTTGAAAGTATCATTATTACTATTACTATGTGATTCACCCGGCATAAAGCACCACCCTGCGACATCCCATCCCGCAACACTATATCCCAGCGTCTTCTTCCACCAGTTGACGAGCTCCATGTCGCTCATCTTGCGTTTGTTGGGTATTGTACCGGATCCCGCAAAGAGATACTGGTCTTGGGATTTGGCAAACGTGTGCACCCGTACTTTATCATCTGGATAGCGAGACGCCAGACTATCGACATACCCCCTCATGACTGCGCGTGATATACTGGTGGGTGTTTTCGGCCCACAGCCCGTCGAATCTACCTTTTCGATGTAAATGTATATTCCGTTCGAGTTTGTAATGTATTCTGATGCAATGCATCCGAATACGGTTACTTCTTCGTCATTGTCTGCTGTGATGTGGTTTGCGAGGACGATTACATCACGACGCGTGGTTGTTATGCCTGTGAATAAGGGAGGAGATGGAGTGTATAGGTTTGATGTTGCGACTCTGATGCGGAATTGGTGCTTTATGGATGATGGGGATGTTGCATTTGATGATGCTAGTTTGTTTGCAATGCATTGCCAGATGTCGGATCTGTCTGTGATGAGGTCGTCGTTGGATATAGCAGATTTGATGTTGTTGGTTGTGCTTGACTGGCTGCTGCTGCCTCCGTTGAGTACTTCTCCTCCAATCATCATAGAAGCTTAATTGGAATGGTTTTGATGTTGGGAAGAGTTTGGTGAAGCTACATGTACATTGTAGTTCGAGTAGATCTGGTACCAAATAAACGTGTTTTCACGTTTAGTTAAATAATATATACCATCAAATCGGTATAGCTCTACCACAGTTTGCTTCGCGCAGCATCGACAGCAAGTCCCCAAAACCAGCAAGCACAGCAAGGAGACGTTACATTGACGAGACTGGGACAGCCATGAGTGCTGCTGCTGAACAACGCAAACTGCTCGAGGCCCTGATGGGCAAAGAAGCCCTTGGTATCCAGAAACGTTATTGATGTTTTTCGGTTATTGCATCTAACGCTTGAATACAACGTTTGCGTAGGAGGCATACCAGACAATATAGTCTACACGGATCCAAAAGTATGCAAGAGTTTTCTACTGGGATGTGAGTATGGTTTGTAGTGGTGCATTCTTTAAGCATCAATTGTGTGTTTTTGATTTTGATGGAAGGCTAACACACTGTTTGTTTGCTTGTAGTATGTCCACACGACCAGTTCATGTATGTATTTTGCTGTATACTACGGTGAACGATCAACGGCTACTAACCTCGTTTGCGTTTGTAGGAACACTGTAAGTCAGGTGTCGAAAGACGTTCAAAGAACACGATATACTGACGACATCATCCACTCTTCAACCCCATTATAGAAAGCTGATTTAGGTACCTAACCCACTGCTACCAACGCTGCGCTCTCCTTTGCTGAGTTGAAACTAACATCCAAATCTCGAATAGGTCCATGTGAAAAAGTCCACGGCGAGAAACTAAAACTCGCGTTCGAAACCGACAAGGCTGCTGGAACCGCTCCCGACTATGAACGTGAATGGTTTGCGACTCTAGACGCTTTCGTCGCTGACAACGATCGAAAGATTGTTTCATCAAACAGGAGATTGGACAAGACGCCTGAGGATCCTAGAGGTGCTAATTTGGTACGTCGGGTGGAAGCATGGAATTGTTTGTTGGTTTGTTGTTATGTTGGGAAACAGGATGATGAATTCGAGATCCGGACTGTTTTCGGGAAACAACAGGATTGTTTGTAATAGAAGTGTAGTCGAATTTTTTCGGTCTCTTGATCCGGTAACCAACTCATCAGCACAAACCAACCTTATTATTTTTGCACATACAGATGAAGGAAATTGCAGACTTAACAGATGAAGTCAACATACTTGTCGAACAAGCACACAAGCTAGGTGAAGGTGGAAGTGTTGATGAGGCATGGGGCGTGTTTGCTAATGTGGAGAAACTCATGACGATTCGTGGTGACAGGATTGTGAGTGGTCAAGTGACTGTGGCAACATACAACGCGATGAATTTCATTCTTTGTTGCATCTTCTAGAAAGAGTTACAAGACGTCCAAAAATCAATCGAACACGGCCAACAACAGAAACTACGTGTCTGTCATGTCTGCGCTGCCTATTTATCCATATTTGATTCGGATCGCCGCCTTGGTATCTATGCCCTTTGATTACCAACGTTACAAACGAGGCAAAAAAAGCTGAGATATATCCTCATCATAGCTGATCACTTCACAGGCCGAATGCACATGAACCACAAACGAATCAGAGAAAAAGTAGATGAACTGAAACCGAAATATGGACGTACTAATTCATTTGGTGGTGGTGGGTATGACGGGGGAAGAGATCGGTATGATGATGGGTTTAATCGTAGGCCGAGAGATGATTATAATAATAACGGTGGTGGGTCGAGGTCTGGGTATGGAGATCGTGGCGGGTCTGGTGGTGGATATGGTGGTGGACGACGAGATGACTATCGGTGAGTTATCTGTGGCTTTTGACACATCGCTTTTTTCGTTTCTTACTTGGCTGACCCATTTGTCTTAACTTTTATTTTAGTGGTGGCGGAGGAGGAGGACGCACTGGAGGAGGTGGAGGATGGGGTAGATATTGAACTTGGAGGTTGAGACAGTGTTTGCATTTGAAAATATAATTAGCATTTGACAAAAGGGAGTATTCAGGTTTCATGGGCTGGGTTTTTTTATTTGCTTATAATGGTCTTTAGAATCGGCTCACAGCACGTGTGACTGGCGGTATGCTCAAACGAGCTGTGCATTTAAGTGATTTGCAGTAAACTGACTAATTTTGGATGATCTTTACTAACTTCTTACACCTTTTCAGAAATAGTGTAAGTCGGTTGGTTTGAATGCTGATTTAGGTTAGCTATACATGAATTGAAGACGTCCAATGTACACACACTAATATCGAAATCCGATTCTAGGTTCCATGTAGAAAAGTTCTCGGCAACGTAGTAAAAGTGGTAGTCGAAACCGACAAAGGCTGTTGGAGCCGCTGCTGACTATGAAGGAGTTGTGAGTCTAGATGCAAGGGTTGAAAGATTATTTCGTCAAACGGAAGATTGGGTAAGAGTTCTGAGGATCGTTGAGGTGCTTGTTTGGTACGTTATATTCAATTCACGGTCTGCCTTTTCTGTTGTGTCGTGAATTCAGATTGATAAGACTGTTGGGGATACTTTCAGTTCAACATATCAACTGTTTTTGTCAACGCCACTTATACGGATGAGGGAAATCGCAGACTCGACGGATGATGTCAACATGCTTGTCAACACATGCTAGGTGAAAGTTGAAGTGTTGATAAGGCATAGAGCGTGCTTGCTAATGTGAAGAAACTCATAACGACTCGTGGTGACAGAATTATGAGTTGTAAACGTCTGGCAAGCAGCCCTCGCACTTTTCTTGTCATTTTCGAGGACGAATTGCAAGATTTCCAAACCACAATCGAACACGGCCAACAGCAGAAAGTCCATGTCTGTCATATGTGTGCTACCAAATTTTATTGATATGTGATTCTGGCCGTCTTCTTGATATGTCCCACAACCCTTTCCCGAAACCAACCAAAAAAATATCACGTACCACGGAGCCATAGCTAAGCACTTCACAGGCTGCTGTACATGAAACAAACGAAAGAGAGAGAGAGAGTAGATGAACTAGATTCATAGGTCCAATTGAGAAAAGTCCACGGAGAAGTACTGCAACTGGCACTCGGAACTGACTAAAGCGAGAGATGATTATTACAATAGTTGTGGTGGTGGCGGGTCGAGGTCTGGGTGGAGATCGTGGTGGGTCTGGTAGTGTGGCAAACGAGATGACTTTCCCTCACGTTCTCGAATTTTCCGTCTTCTTTTTAGTTGCGTGAATATCTGATTTTCCCTTTCCTTCTCTTTGGTGTTTGAGGCAACTGGAGGAGGATGGGATAAATATTGAACTTGACTTGAGAGAGTGTGGTCAGCGACAAAACACGTTCTCATATTTAACGAGCGAGAGTGTAGCATTTGGAAACAGAAGTATATATTTTTTATCAGCATTAAAATGCATTGTTGGATTGGCATGGTTTTCTTGCACCGTGTTGCGATTTTTAAAATCTCCCTACCAAATGGACGCAAACGATACAAGACGTACATTCCAGCATATAAAGGTACTCCAATTCCAAAGAATGTTTGAAATAATATTGCGTAAACGACAGTTATGACGTCGTTCAACCTTGTGATGTCCTTTCTGCTTTGCCAACTTGCATCGTAATCCGTGCGGGTTTTTGTAGCCACTTTGAAATTCAAATCCTGCTGAGTGAGCAGAAAAGTTGGATCAGTAAGCTTTTTTTCGCAATCAGCACACCCACTCAATTCAAATTCCAACACACAATTCCATTCCTTGAAATAGTTCTAGACTAGTTGCGACCTCTCTCAACCTCACAATGACTGATGAAACCGTGCCTATATCTGCGTCTGCAGAACAAACCACCACAATTAAACAAGAAGCACAACCTGTCGGCGCCGAGGAACGGAAGCACTTGTTGACGGGTTTCTGGCTGTATTTCCTCACTTTTGGACTGTCGTTGAATATCTTCTTGTCTGCGCTTGATAGTAAGCTGAGATCTGTTTTTTGTTTTTTTGGGATAGTTGAATCAGCACGGCTTTTCATAATGGTGATGCTAACGTTTTTACAATTTGCACTATGAAAATAGCCACTATCGTTGCTACGGCACTCCCTGCAATTGCCTCCGAGCTTGTACGTCAACACCCCCCTGTGGTGTGTCTGCGTTAAAGCGTTCAAATCACACATTTCACATGATAGGGTGACTTTGGAAGCCTGCCATGGGTCGCTACGGCTTACTCGCTCACATCTGCTGCTACGCTGCCTATCTGGGGAAAAGTACGTTTCTTTGCATGTTGAAATGATGTGACCTTTCCTCACCACGTTTCACTATAGTTATCTGACATTTTCGGTCGGACAACAGCTCTCGTGTCGTCCATTGTCTTCTTCTTGCTTGGATCTGTTATTGCCGGTATGTGACTCGCCCATTGCGGGAAATATGGTCAAGACTGACATGTCACACTTTTGACGACAATGTATAGGCGTATCACCAAATATGATATCACTGATTATTTCACGAGCTGTAAGTGTAGCTGGATCTTCGTTGGAGAATCTCTCATTCCAAATCAAGCGCGCCTGTGGTTTTTTTTTTTTGTCGCCAACTCGATTTTATATAATTTAGATCCAAGGTGTGGGTGTTGGAGGTCTCTTCTCTCTAGTATTCGTTATCATGGCCGATATCGTCAGTCCACGTGAACGTGGCAAGCTGCAGGGGATCACGTCGGGAGTGTTGGCTATTGCACAGGTACGATTCTGAAATTGTTGGTCCATAGTAAAGTCAATAAAAAGACTAAACATCTCATATTATATCGCCGTTTTCTAGATTTTAGGACCTACACTTGGTGGTATTATCACAGATAAAGCTTCATGGCGTTGGTGAGTAACATAGGACTGATGTTGGTCTATTTTTTTTGGTTTTGTTTGGAGAAATGGTTCGTGCTGACACGAATTTCGTTGTATAATAGGATCTTCTTCATCAACCTTCCAGTCGGTATATTCGCCATGATTATCCCAATCGTGTTGCTAAGAGTTCCTCTCAAGGTAATTTCTCTTGAACGCAGTCATCGTGTCTTGGTGTATGTTGAAACTGACATTTCTTGATACATTTAGAAACAAAACTTGCGAGAGAAAGTCAAAAGAATTGATTTCCTTGGATCTTTGGTGTTTATGGTTGCCATTATCTTGATTTTGGTGGCTCTTGAGTGGGGTGGAAAGAATTGTGAGTCTCATGAGCTTGCTGTGTCGTCGCGATTTACAGTACATGGACACTGAATCGCGTTTTTTGTTTCAGATCCATGGGCTGATTGGCACGTTCTGTTGTGCCTCTTCCTTGGATTTGCTCTCGTTGGAGTGTTTATCTACATGTAAGTGCTCACTTCTCATATAGTCTTTGAACGATGGTTTCCAATGAAGAGAAACAACTGCAATTCTTGCAAATTATATACTGACTTTCCCGGTACACCCCTCTTAGCGAAGCACGAGTAGCCCTCGAACCAACTCTACCAATCCGTCTATACCAAACCAGAAACGTAGCCCTCGCAAACATTGCAGCATTCGCATTCGGTTATGTTTTCCTCGAAACTACATATGAGATGTCTGTATTCTTCCAAATCGCTCATGGACTGTCTCCTACGAACGCCGGATTGCAGATCTTGCCCATGACTATTGGATTCACGTTGATGACTTTGGTTATGGGAATTATTACGAGTGTGACTGGAAGGTATATTGAAGTTGCGTTGTTTGGGGAGACCGTATTGGCTGTTGGTGTTATTTTGCTTTCGAGATTGGGTATGTGTGGTTTGGAGTTCTTGTGTTTGGCCCTTTGTCTGATTGCTGTGGCTGACTTTGTCTTCCTTGTTGTACAGATGCAAACGGTCCTAGATGGCTCGAAATTGTTGCAATGCTGGTAGTTGGAGTTGGTTGTGGATCTTTGATTCAAAGTGAGTTGGTGTTATGTGAGAAGCAAAGAAAAAGAATTGCTGCGATTTAGGCACAGCACCAAACGGCAACATTTGCTGACTCCTACTTGACCTATATAGCTCTGGTGCTGATTGCTCAAGCTGCCGTTAAGCCTCAGGATACTGCTACCGCCACGTCATCCGTTGGGTTTATGAGAACGTTTGGTGGTGTAGTTGCGTTGGCTGTTGATTCTGCTATATTGAATAATCTTTGGGTCGCGTAAGTGTCTGATTGTGTTTGCTTGTGACTGTGTTTGCTGTGGGGTTTGAGTGTGATTTATATTCCACCATCGTGATAATTCGATTAGTGTTTTGTGCCCTGGAGCTACTTCTGACTAACACACCTCAAATATGTAGAAACCTAAACTCACTTACAGACTCCCTAAATCTCCCTCGCATTCCCGTCATAACTTCGACTGGCCAAGTTAATCTCGCACTCATCGGATCTCTCCCTGACTCTCAACGAACAATGGTGTCTCAAGCCTTCGCATCCAGTTTCCCTGACCTGTGGTACATCTCGTGTGGACTTGCAGTTGTGGGAGTCATCTGTCTGGCCTTCTGTAAACACATTCCGTTACGGACAAAGATTGAGAGTAATATTGAAGGTGCTGAATTGAAGCCTGAAGGAAGGAGAGACGTGGAGAGTGGGGATAACAAGAATGAGTTTTTGCCTCTTGTGGAGGCGCCATGAAAAGGAGTAGACATGGGTCACATCAGTTGGTGACATTTTTAAAAGGACGTTTGTATTGTGTGCATTAGAAAAAACTTAAATATATTGAAATGATAGAATACTACTACTGTGATACTGAAAGGATCTGTTGTTAACCGTGTTTTGCGATGTGTTTGTCATTCTATGATCTCCTAAAGTTCGCGAAGTCACTGTTTATCTCTTCCAAACATGACTTTGCACCAAGCTTAAGCGATCTGGGATGCAATAAGTAGACTAGTGAACAGGCATCGTGGATCAAGTAAATCTAGCCATAACTCAAAGGATTCTCGTCTTCCTTTCTTGGTATTGTTGCTTCATCAAGCTCCAAGCTCCACAAATCAATGTGTTGCAAATCAGCTTGAAATGCTTCTCATACTGACAACAATTATGGTTGAAATAGTATCATACACTACATCATCAGCGTTTACGCATTCATACTAGATTGATTTGATCATCATGGCTCACCAAATGCAGGTATGAAGAATCAAAGATTTGGCAGTTTTTTTTGGGTAATTTGACGACAATTTTAAATAAAAACTCATTATACTGTGATTTCTCATAGCGCCAGCGTCAAGAACAGGCACAGCAAGATACTCCAACAGAGACTCAGAGTGTCAATCTTGTACGAAACTTGCTCAACACTACTATTGGTGCAATCACTTACTTGGTATCATTGCAGTTCCATATGTTTTTTTTTTGCTGTCGATGTCATGCATTGGAAATTAATGCTTGAGTAATTCTCCAGAGGGTCGTATTCGCAGAAGATCATTATAAAGACACGAATGTGAACGGAATGTCGCTAAAGTCGCTTGAACGAGGTCATTCCAAAGAGGCTGATGATTTGATTGATTGGCTGGTATGCATTGTTGATTGTTGGTCTCGTTGGTGGAATTTGAGATATTGTCGTCTGACTTGATGATTGGGCTTATAGAATGGTGGTGTCTTTGACGCTCTGGACAAAAAGTATCTTCGGACTCTAATCTTTGGTATCTATGCCAATCCGGATGAACCTGAGCATTTGTACGTTCTGATCATTGTCTCACAACTCAGCAAAGTCATTAAATTAATATGCTTGCCTTTTCCTGTTGTTGCTAAAAATGCTTGCATCTTTAGACTGGAAACCTACACATTCAACTTCTCATATCCATCGGAAGGCCAAACTCATGTCTCGTTCGTCACTGATGGAAAGCAACCCTTCCACTTCAAGACCAAGAAAGAAATCATGAAGGCTACAAGTGAAATGTTGAGACGATTGCTGACTTTGACTCAAAGTTTGGGTGTACGAAACCTCCGTTTCGTCGCATGTTTCGATGATCTTACCAATAAAACCTGTTTGTAGGCTCTTCCTGACAATGCAAACATTACCATGAAGATATATTGTGAGCTGGCAATTTCTTATCCTCTTGATAATAAATTTACACAATGACTTACCATGTTTTGATGGCTTTTAGACTATGATGAAGTGACTCCAGAAGACTATGAACCACCATTCTTCATAGCTTGTGATCACAATAAGCCATACTACTTTACGCACAAGCCCGAGAAGCTTGGAGTTGGCACTGTGGAGACTGCCTATCATGCGTAATTTATCGTCACTTGCTACATATCTTTATTTCCCCTCACATTCACACTTGTCCTAGTTTGAGCTTGCGCCTTCAATACTTTCATGATGATCCTGAAGGTGATCAACCCATGATTCCAGCAGCAGAAGCAGGTCAATTCATTATGGAAGAGGACGAACAGCCAATAGGTAAGCCTTTTGTGGATCTTGTTTCAGGAGTCGTTTTGGTGACTGTGTCTCATATTAACCGACAGATACTGCCAAGTCAGATCAAAAGAAGAAGAAGACGGATGCTGATGACAAAGTCGCTCCTGCTAAGAGCGCTGCTCCGACCTCTCAACGCAGTCCTGATGCAGTCTCGAAGCCAGTAGCAGGAGCTCCGGTGTCTACTACGCAACAGGTACAAAAACAACCACCACCTGTTATCCAAACCACAGAAAGCGTTGCTTCTTCTGTTGAACAGCTTCCTTTGCCACAATTTACTCCTGTTTCCAAGCTCGGTATGCATACTTTGCTTTGCATGAACCGGAAGCGGTGCAATGCTCTGTTTTTTTTTCTGTTGCTTAGATCTGAAATCTTTCCACCACAAATTTAGGTTCAGTCGGCACTCAAGAACTCATCTCCGCGTTGAAGGCAGGAACTGCGACTCGAGACGTTGCTCCTACTGGTGGTGGTGAAGCCGCAGCTGCCATGTCAGAAGATGAAACCGCAAATGATGACATGGAATCTGAATCTCATTCCAGTCATAACGAATCTATACGCACTGCGTCTTCGCATGATGCCAAGACAACGAAAACTCGATCACGAGCTGAACTCGTGACTGTTGATAATATGGCTACAACCAGTCAAGATTGTTTTACTCGTGGACATCTTGCTGGAATTTCGAAGACAGCTTCTACAAATGGTGTCAACAGTGGCGATATGAATGAAAATACAGCAGTCCAACAACCTGCCAAAGGGGCCAAGAAACCTGTTGATGCTGCTCTTCTCAAAAAGAAAGTCGTTACCAAGAAAATACATTCATGTGCTCATGCAAAGGATATTGATGCAGCACAAGTATCTTGTGCATGTTGTGATAATCACGTAAGTCATAGCTCGTTGTCATTGCCTTCTGTTAAGTCTCTTCTTTTGCTTGCTCATCTTAACGAACAAATATCACCAGGCTGAAGGCATTATGATTGAGTGCTGTCAGTGTGGTACATGGTCTCATGCAATCTGCTTTGGTTTCTTGACTCAGGAGGATGCTCTAGCTAGTACTGACGAAATTCGATGTTATCATTGTCTACATGGTCAAGACAGTCGTGCCTTGACACATTGCTTTGAATTGACCATTTTCCGTCGAGCCCTGATTGCTGTATGGAAGGAAGGATGTGAGAGTCCTACGTGGTTGTCTACTCGTCTGGGAGGTATTGCATTTCTACAAAGTCTCACAGTTTTTTGGAGGACCAGAGCTCTTACAAATTCTATTTTTTAGGCCTCGACGAAGGAATTGCCACCCAAATTATTGACTTGCTTAAAAAGGATGGTATATTACGTCCAATTTCTCGTCGTGGTCGTCCTCCCAAAAAAGCTCCTAAAGCCACCACTGAAAATCTTGAATACGTCAACACCAAGGCAACGATCGCCAAACGTGAATACTGGATGTCCGGTGAAGCTTGGAAGCATGAATTCAACTTCGAAGGCATCCCAGATATTCATGTCAAGCCTCGTGCTGCCATTGCTGGTGGTGGTGGTAGTGCTGGTGCTACTACTGCAGCAGGAAAGGAAAATATTATGATGGCGAATTCTACTCTCTTACCCATTCCGCCCACTCCTGATGACATGGATGTTGACAGTCCTGAAGATATGGCTGGAATTACTGCTGGTAGTGGAGAAGGATTGCAGAAACGCACACGATCAGAGGTCGGCACATGAATGGAATTTCGCACGTTCTTTGCTATCATTGATCAAATTTATACACGTATAGGCTCAAGCTGACGGTGAATCTGATGGTGGATCTGGACGTGTTCGCACTTCAGGCTACGATTTCAACAACACCAAGCGCCGTAAAGTTAGTGTGGCTGCTAAACAAAATAGAAGGAAGGCTTGAGAAAAATTGCTCCCTGGTGGTCATTGCTCTGTATATTCACATTGTTCATTTCACCCAAAATGTTGCTAGATGCGCGATATGTTTTTTCACTTGTATTTACTTTATGAAAACAAGGAGAACGAGAACACTCATGTCTATTGAACCGAGTGTCTGTACTTGTTACTTGAGTATGCCAAAAAAGCCCTTATGTTGAACGGAGGTATGTATCAGTTGATTTGGCACAATACCAATACCTTGAGGCAAAAATTTATCTCGTGGTAGTGGTGCCTTTTAAAATACTGTTTGGAGGAGAGTGAGCACAAAACCAAGCATGAAACATGCCAAGACAAGGCTTCGTACTTTCGAAGCATCTTTCCGTTTGGCGATGAGCTAAACACGGTCCAAGATTCACAATTAAGCCTCAGCAGGATCGATCTCAAGGGTTTGACACTGCAACTTCTTAAAGGCCACATTCGATGGAGTGGATGACAAAATCTCATGGCAGGTTCATTTCCCATGGATATCGAAGCACTACGAAATCTTGAGATGTGTACATGCTCTCCTATAAGAGGTCAAAGGCAAACCAACTGAGTCATATGGGGACTACTTGTGTGTATTTGTCAACGTATGCGTGTTTGTTACAGGTGTTTGTGATATGCCAAAAAAAATCATTTATCGAAGCCATGTACAAGCTGACATTGTACAACGTTAAGGCATAAACTTATCTTCCGGCAGTAGCGCATGCTGATAATCCTGCATAGAAAGCAATGCCTTATCCTCCTTTGCCTCTCTACAAAACACGAATTGTTAGCACCAAAAAAACGTATTATTTGTCTCCAAAATGATTGACTTACACGTCAGCACGAGCATTGAACTTCTCTGCATCGGGAGAAATAGCCAGTGTTCTTGTATAATCGGCTTCTGATGCTTCCAGTTTACCTGCAAGTCGTTGGAAGTGGTGTTAACAAACCAATCAATCTTCTTCGTTGAAACCAGTTTTTTTTCCTTATTACCTTGCTCAGCAAGTAAATGCCCTCTCATAAAGAAGATATTTCCATCTTTGGGACAGAGTTCTGCTGCAACGTTAAGATCCTCAAGAGCCATTGGCACTTCTGTTTAGAGAAACAATGGTTGTCAGTATTCAATTCCTAATCCAAATTTTAATATTTAAGATGCCACTCACTCCGTATAAGGTACTTGGCAATAGCAGAGTTCAAGAGAGCCAGTCCATCAGTAGGATCCAAGTCAAAGCACTGAGGAGATCGTATTAGAGGTGCTTTTGTTGCGTCTTCAAACTCGACCAACTACAGCTCCTCACCTTCCCATACAACTGTATCGCCTTCTCATAAGACCCTTGCTTGAGGTACGCATTCCCCAGATTAAAGTATGCCAGACTGAATCGCTTTGACTTTTCAGCTGCCGTCTTCGCACATAAAATGTGTCAAACTTCTCAAGCACCAAAAAACACCCTTTCAATCACAGACCATACCTTAAAGTCATTCAAAGCCTCAGCAGGATTACACATGGCTTCATGTACAACACCACGATTAGACAAGTATTCAGCCTTCCACGGTGCAATCCTGATGGCATCAGAGGAATCCACAAGAGCACCAATATGGTTTCCAGACTGTACAAGTGCGACTGCTCGTCCATCTAATGCATATGCACAACTCGAATCTAGAGCTAGTGCAGCAGTAAAGAAATGGACTGCCTTTTTCAGATTGTCGTCTTGTTGGAAGGTGAAAGCGATATTGAATGCTGCGGCGGGTGTTCGTGGCTTGACATGTAGGACTCGGGCATATTCTCTTCTGGCTTTCGATGTTTCGGCCATGGCGGCTAGAACATTGCCTTTGCCGATATACAGCTCTAGCATATCAGAGTCGATCTTGATTGCCTGCAGAGACAAACGAATGAGGTCTCAATATCCGTGCAAAAAAAAAGATCAACTGCGACCACGAAACCTTACTTGATCAAACGAATGAATAGCTTCAGCATGTCTACCAAGTTTATGACAACATAATCCCAATACACCACGCAACCTAGCATCATTCGGGAAACCTATAGCAGCCTTACTCAAATCCAAAAAGGCATTTTGAGCATCACCTCGATGCCAATATAGCAATCCACGATTCCTCAAAGCATCCTGTGAAGATGAAGTGTCATTTGTCGCTCTCTTTGTGCGGTTTCTTCGGTCAAATCAAAACGTACAAAATGTCTCTCCTGATGCAAGAGAACGATACTGTAATCCCTCAGAGCTGATTCCAAGTCATGTAGTGACTGGTATGCAACCGCTCGATTATAAAATGCGAAATGACATGTCTAGGGGGGAAAATGTGAAGTGGTGCAAATTATTGATAGATTTCACAACACACAACTCACCTTATCAATCTTAGCTGCTTTCGTGAAATCTCTGACCGCAACACTAGTCTGATGAAGCACCAAATAACAAGTCCCTCTCAACAAATGTGCTCGAAGACTAGCAGGTTCAAGCACCAATGCCGAATTACAATCCTCAATAGCCTTCCGCTGCTCTCCATTCTTAAACTGGAAGGCAGCTCGAGTTATATAAGCTTCAAAGTCTTTTGGATCCTTCTTCAACGCCTCAGAGAGATAGTTCAGTCCCTTCAAATCACCCAGACGCAATAAACATAACCCAAGATTATAATGTGCTTTAGCATTGCGTGGTTCCATGATGACACATTTCTTGAATTCTGCTGCGGCTAGAGGCCATTCAGACATGGTTTTGAGGACTAGGCCACGTTGGAAATGGAGTCTTGGATCATGCGGCGATTTAGCGTCGGCCAAATCGAGGTATTTGATGGCACTAGGTAAATTACCCAGCTTCTGGCAAGTCTTGGCTATCGTCAGCAAAGCTGAAGCATTCTCATCAAGATGCTCGGATTCTTTACGACGTTCATATTCTTCCAAAATCTCTGGATATCTGCCCTGGAAGGACAAGACCAAAGATCTCTGCACAAATGTCTGTGCAATGGAAGAGTTTATATTGAATGCCGTTTGGAAGTCCTTTGTGGCGTCTTGTATGCGACTATTTGATGTGAGAAATAATAAGAATTCGTGAAACCTGGCTTTTTGTATTAATTAATCCTACCTTTCGCGCAAGAGCAATCGTCCACGGTACAGATACAATAAGTGATCTCTCGGCCTCATATGTATAGCACGAGAGTAATCAGCCACGGCACTATCTACATAAGACATGGGTATGCCCCTGCGTTTGGGAACAGCCAAATTCGTGATTTCAGTTCTTGAACCGACGTGAGATTTGGCATGTAGCTTTTGATATAGCTCTGCACGAGATAACAATGCTCGTTTGGAAGTGGGGTCTAACATGACAACAGGTGAGATGCTGCAAACGGACAAAAAAGTGCACTATGAGGATGTATCAATGCAATACCTGCTTTGATGGCCAGACCAAAACACACTAAAGCTTCATTCAGGTCTCGGTAAATATTGAGATACAGCGTTCCCAAATTCAGATGTGCCACTGCCTTTAGTGGATCAATCTCATTTACTATGAAAACCGGTTAGTAAACCTATAGACGAAAAAATATCGCACCGAAATGTCCTCACCTCGCTTGTAATCAGCAACAGCGAGATCATATTCCTCCAATTTCACATACTGCATTGCTACAACAAGATCTCATGTGAGGAGAACCATTCCACCTCATATCGCGCATAAAAATATTGATACCTCTCTGAAAGAAAGCATCGGCATTTTTTTTCGTATCATCAATCAACACCGATATCGAAAAGTCCTCAATGGCACGTTGACGATTCCGATCACGTAGTAAGCAGCCTCGGTGGAAGTACACATCGGCACTTTCAGGTGATAATCGAATAGCTTCATTGAAATCCTATATGGAAGGATGTCAACACAAAAAAAAACAATACGCTAGGCGTTTTGAAGCGAGTTCTCACTTTCAAAGCATCTTCCCACTTGGCAAGATGAGCCAAACACCGTCCATGATAGGTGTACAATGTAGCCTCACCAGGATTAGCTTCAAGTAACTTTTCAAAAGCTTTTACGGCATCGTCGTAAAGATCACGTTCAAAGGAGTGAATAGCAAGATGTCTCATGGCAGTCTCATTTTCTGGGTCTAGACGTCGAACTACTGCGAAATCTTGAGATGCGTACATGCTTTCCTATTGGAAGCAAAGCACATCAACGGACGACGGTCTTAGTAGTTTGACGCCAGAGATTTCTTACATGTTCAGCATTAAAGAGCAATGCACGTTGAAAATACGCATCAGGCTCATCAGTTCGTAATCGAATGATGTTGGTGTAGGCAACAATGGCATGCTTTGCGCGATCTAACAACAAAATAGTGTTGACAGGAAGGAAGCAAAAAACTATTCGGAAAAGTCCCAAAATGCCGATTACCTGTCTCCTGACACAATTTAGCTTTGGCTCTCCATGCACCAAGATGATCAGGATCCAAGTCCAGAAGTGTATCCAAATCTTCCAAGGCGTCAGCTACATTGCCTTCCTTCAATCTCAACATGTGTCGATACCATAGAGCGTCATGTATTTGAGGATCTAAAGAGGCACAAATGGGCAAAAAAAGCCGAAAGATCTAGGAATGCCAACATACCAGACCCAAGCGCTCTATTCAAATCCTTTATAGCATCAGTATAATGACCAACACTTGCAGACAAGACACCTCGACGACAAGGCACTTCAGAAGGTCCCAGGCCACCAGTCAGCTGCAATAAGTCAGTCAATTCTCCAATCTCTTTCAAAATCAAAGCGACCAGGGCTTTGCTTCTCCCATGCTCATCATATTCAGTCTCCATTGCATATACCAGGCGATCAGGAGTGAGCAAAGAGGAAGCGATTAATTCCGCAGGGATCTTGAAACCAAGTGGTGGATCATACAAGTTGGGATACTTTTCAACCTCCATTGGATCACGATCTCGTTGTTGGCCATGATGCACTACACGATACCAATCTCTCTTACGATGACCAGCACTTCCAGCTCTACTATTGGATTCATCTAGACGTGATGACGACGATGGTGCCATCGTGTTGTTATGAGAACGAGGACGACCTCGATTCGCTATAGTATTATTTGGATCTAATGGTTTGGGTGAATCAGGTTGAAGTGATGCTTGCGATGAAGAAGACAAGCCATTTTCCTCCACGGTCGTGGTCAATTGAGGAAGTGGAGGAAAGTCTCGTTTCCTGTTCTCCGCAGTAGTGTTGATAGCAGAGTTATCAGGTGAAGCAGACCTTTTCAGTATAGATGTTTGCTCGGATGTTACGGACTTGCGAGTTGATGAGACTCGACGAGCTTTACTATTCGCAGATGTAGGACGGCTGGCATCTGGAATACTGTCGTCATTCTGTGGACGCACTGAAGAGCTAGGGCGAGCGGCCGACAAACGTTGAACCATTGAAGGTCGAGCTGAAGGAGATGCTGATCGTGGTGCAGGTATATAGACACTCGGTGAACCATCGGTAGAGCCTCGCACTCGTTCTATGGCCATGGTCCAGCCACCATCACCTAGCTGATATGATTCCGCTTCTACTGCGTTCATTTTGGCTCCAACGACCTAGTATGGAAATTGGGCAAGAATTTGGTCAAGGCCGGAGAGAGAGAGTTTAAAAGATTCCAGGAGAGACTTGGGTATTGGGCTTTAGCAAACCTTACATTGAGATTAAAGCCTATCTCAGACAATTCTGCTACTGAGCTGTTCCAGTCTACGTCAAACGAATTACTGGCCATAGCAAGACAATATTATAAAAAAAACTGGGAGATTTTTGAATTCGCCTTACATACCTGTAGGAGCACTAACCTGTGCTTGAAAAGGCACATACGCTGAATCAGCATCCTTATCTGATACTGCCAATCCATCGACACTCAAGGATCCTTGGAAGAGTCTCGTTCTTGACTCAGCCACCAAGCTAGTAGGTAGATCTGTTGCGACTTGACTGGCAAACCGGAAATGTTTGGTTGGCTGTTCAGATGTAGCCGCCTTATCCATAACTGACGGGCGTGCTGATGCAGCCCTACTAGGCCTGGGAGCTGCAAATTCAACTCTACGCGTATTCGGCGATAATTCTATAATTCAGATTTCAATGTCAGCAACAGCCAAAAATAACCTGCTGTGAACCACCTCGAGTACCTTCAACACCAGGCAGCTCTTCCATATTCACGCGATTTACATCTGTAATGACTACTATTGGGTGTACTGGTGATTGAGAGGGGCTCAATGGCACAGATGGGTGAATGGCCGAATGAGGTCGAGACTTTGGTCGTTCCACCGCAGATGTTCGTGATTGCCGTATTGCGGGATAATTTCTTTCTGTAAATTGAGCGTGAGCATGATCGTGATGACGATGTCGTTCGTGCGTCATTGGTTCCCAAAAGTGGGGAGTGTCATCTACAATTTTGAGTCGTTTTGCTGCCGATTCCCTGTTTACGTCTAGACTATCTGAGTCATCTTCTGCCTCTTCTATGACACTCTGATAAGGGCCATGTTGACTTCGGAAATTGGATAATTGCGCCTCAAATATGGCCGAATGTGCCGACTTTTTGATTCGATCTTCCAACATTTTGGCATACTTGTTCATTAGAGCATCTACGTCGTCGATTGATTTTATGTTCTCATCATCATCACCAACATCTATTGTCACATTCGGTTCAGTATGGCTATTGAAGATGGCTGGTGTACTATTGCTGCTAGTCGAGATTGGTTCTGGCTGTGGAATGAGAGGTGCCTCTGTTACAGCAGGAGGCACAGGTTCAACTGATACTACAGGTCCATAGACAGGATTAGGATCAGTTGGTTCCTCAGCTTCTTCCTGGATAGTACATGGGACATTGTCCTCTTCTGGAACAAGATCGGGAGGAATGTTCAACGCTTCGACACTGACAGTGGCAGCTGCAGATTTCTCTCGTTTACTATTATTTGCAATTACTTGACTCCTTGAGTTTTGTGCATATTGTTTCCTAATTTCCTCTCGTCGTCCTTTTGATGCAATGATGTCTCCAGATTCCAGTAGATCCTTTACATTTAGCGGTAGATCTGTAGCAGCATGCTGTCTTGTTTGCTTTTTGACGCCAGATGATAGTGAATCGAGCTCCTTGCTTGACTCAACAAAGAGCGTGTTTCGTCTAGGATGTGGGATGTTGATTCCTTGATGCTTATTGCCCCCAGAGGGCGTATGGTACATGATTATACTATGCCAAGTATCCTATAAAAATACATTTCTGACTATTTTGGGTCCTGCTCATGTCCTTCCTCATGGTCTTGACTTCTTAAAGACGAGAGTTTGTGGCGTTCAATGGGACTTAGCGAGCGGGTAAAGAGCCAACTTCTTCTTGCCAAAAAGCCTTTTACGCGTTTATAAACGTGTTTTGAAGCTTCCTTTTGCCTATTCAATTTGCTACGCATGCTCTCAAAGCTCGCCAATTTTCTTCAACAATTTCAATCATCGCATTGCCTAAGAACAAGGAAGAGACCTTCGTTGACAAGGAAAAAGCAAACTACTATAAGCAGGGTACCATTCTGACATTCTCTTCCAAGTTTGACCCCTCATATTTACTATACTTTGATAGATTCGCTTCAACATGGGCGACCGACCAAGACATTCCTTTTCTGATAGAGACAGAGACAGACGAGACTATGACAGAGACGACCGAAGAGACCGTGATTCTCATAGAGAACGCGATCGAGATAGAGATCATCGAGATAAAAGAAGCACTAATGGTCGAGATTACGACACATCACAACAGTCATCACGACATCGCCCAGATGGTGACTCGTATAGTAAACGAGGCTCAAGACGTGACGGTCCCAGAACTGATCGATATCCTGAAGATTCCAGTACTCGGGAACTGTCGTCTCGTCGTGATGAATCTAGAAGACCATCGTCCAGATACGATGATAGAAGACGTGATGAAGGCTCATCATCAAGGCATCGTGATGAAGGATCATCAAGGCTACGGGACGAAATGGATGTGGATGCTAGATCGTCTTCTCAGCCTAGAACTCCTGGTGAACGTGTAGGCTCTCCCATAACGGAAGACGGGGTAAGAAGTAATAGTAATCCTCCGGTAATGGATGGTATTCCAACATCTCAGCGCTCAGATTCGATGCACACTGATGCAAAAAACCACGATGCTCCTTCCTCCTGTTCTACTTCTCAAGTAAAGAGCTCAAAAAGGAAGTCGTCATCGTCACGAGCGGATGGACCATCTGTACGCCAGGAACCAGCTCCAGTAGTCAAGGTACGTGATCGCAAATCAAATAATTTAAAGTACATCTATGTCGTATTCAACACTCTCCTACAGGATCCTGAGCTGGATGCGTATGAAGAAAAGGTTCGTCAACGCAAAGAGAGATTGGAACAATGGCGTCGTGAACGTGAAGCTCAGAAAGCTGAGAGCGAGTCTGCCTCTGCTGTTGCTGCTTCGTCTGCTTCTGCTATGCAGCAAGATGAGGAAGAAGCCAATAGTAAACGTAAAGCTTGGAATTTAGAGGATGACGACGAAGACGACGAAGATGCAACATCTCGTCTAGGTGAGCGCAGGACGAGATCCGCTCGTATTATTCAGACATTGACTAACTCCAAATCTATCAAAGCCTCTCCTAGTGTCAATGGTCTCCCTATGGCTCCAGTTCTCAAATCCTTGGCCACGACTCCAATATTATCAAGAGCTTCGTCACCACAACTACGGGCTCAATCACCTGTTGCTGCTTCACCAGTACAGCTTCCAGTATCAACAAAACCTGTAGTTAATAAGCCAATAAGTCGTATAATAGGCAAACCTGTCAAGGGCAGTATCACATTCAAATCTCCCATGGCGTCATCCAAACCCACTATAATCAAACCTAAAGTATCACTCGACGACGATGATGAAGACGACGTTTTGTCAGGCCTGTCATCAAGACGAGCCAAAAAGTTGCCCAGACTGGATGAAACACCAGTCGCAGTGAAGATGGACGTGGACAATCAAGAAGATGTCACCGATGCACTCGAAACATATATGGAAGATGTGCATAAAGATGTAGCTAAAGTAGTTGAAGAAGAAAATGCTAAAGCTATCGCATCCAAAGGTACGGCTGTGGACGATGCTACCACTGTCGCTGAAGGAGAAACCAACAATGATAATGATGAAGAAGAAGAGGCCGAGTCTAGTGATGATGATATTATGGGACGAGTCAGGAAACAACTAGCCTCTAAGAAGAAGGACTTTGCCCAAGTAAATCATTCCCTTATGAACTATGAGGAAATCCGTAAAGACTTCTTTGTAGAACCACCGGACTTGGCCGCTATGACTCCTGGTGAAGTAGAATTGCTACGAGCTGAATTGGATGGTATCAAGATTCGAGGGGTCAATCCTCCCAAACCAGTAGTAAAATGGACTCAGTTTGGTCTACCTTCCGTAGTATTCAATGTCGTCACTCGTAGTCTGAAGTATGAAAAACCGTCACCAATTCAAGCACAATCTATACCTGCCATCATGAGCGGCCGTGACGTTATAGGCATTGCCAAAACAGGATCTGGTAAAACCATGGCATTCCTTCTACCCTTATTTAGACATATAAAAGATCAACGACCTCTGGAACAGGGAGATGGTCCTATTGCCTTGATTATGACACCCACTCGTGAATTGGCCGTACAAATATACAAAGATGCTAAACATATAACCAAAGTCATGGATTTGAGAGCTGTATGTGCCTATGGTGGATCACCTATAAAAGATCAAATAGCAGAGCTGAAACGGGGTGCTGAAATCATCATTTGTACTCCTGGTCGAATGATTGATTTGCTCACTGCCAACTCAGGACGGGTCACGAATCTGAAACGAGTCACATACCTAGTATTGGATGAAGCGGATCGTATGTTTGATATGGGATTTGAACCTCAAGTCATGAAGATTGTAAATAATGTAAGACCTGGTCGGCAAACTGTCTTGTTCTCTGCTACCTTTCCACGTCAAATGGAAGCGCTAGCTAGGAAAATCCTCACCAAACCATTAGAAATCGTAGTAGGTGGTCGATCGGTAGTCTCAAAAGATGTGACTCAAAATGTGGAAGTCCTTGAAGAGGACGACAAGTTTGTACGCTTGTTAGATATTCTAGGGCGTCAAGCTGCCCTCGATGCAGATGCCAAGAGTCTGATATTTGTAAATCAGCATGACGCCGCTGATAATTTATATCGTGACTTGATGAAGCGTGGATATCCTTGTCTATCTCTACATGGTGGTAAAGATCAACAGGATCGAGATTCGACTATAGCTGACTTTAAAGCTGGTGATGTCAATATCATGATTGCTACATCGGTAGCTGCTCGTGGTCTCGACGTCAAAAATCTCACTCTTGTGATAAATTACGAGTGTCCAAATCATATGGAAGACTATGTCCATCGATGTGGTCGTACCGGTAGAGCAGGCAATAAAGGAGAAGCATATACATTTATAACGCCACAGCAAGATCGATATGCTGTTGATATAGTCAAGGCTCTGAAAATGTCTGGTGCTACTATACCAGAAGCTGCTCAAAAGCTCTCTGACGAATTCATGGCCAAAGTAAAAGATGGTAAAGCTACCTTTACTGCCAGTGGATTCGGTGGTAAAGGTCTGGAAAAGCTGGATAAAGAACGAGATCAAGTCAAAAAGATGCAGAAACGAGAACATGGTGGTGAAGAAGCTGCTGATGACGATGACGAAGAAACAGATGAGGAAGATATATTCGAAGATGATGGAGACTTTAAATTCCGTTCTCGACCAGTTGGTAAATCTGCCATTGTCGAAGCTATGAAGAAGGAACAATTATCAGGATCACCACAACCACCTGTCGTCACACCGGCCATACCCGTAATTAGTAATGCAGGTCTCGAAACTGGTCTTAGACCGGAGGTACAAGCAACCATAACAGCTGCTGATACACCAGATGAAGCCAGACGCAAAGCAGCTGCTATAGCACAACGGTTAGCTGCTCGAGCCATATTGAACGATTCGGGCAAGAAGGGTACTCGACCTGGAGAGCCTGAAGCAGCATTTGCCATGGAGATTGAAATCAATGATTTCCCACAGAAAGCTAGATGGAAGGTCACCAATAAAGAAAACATTTCTCAGATTGTGGAACGTACTGGTGCTGCCATTACTACTCGTGGATTGTATTTCGCTCCCGGAACAAATCCTGGTCCAAATGATAGGAAGCTGTATTTGGTACGTTGGTTTGTTTTCTGTTTATGTGAGACTATATATATTTTCAAGGTCCTAAACCACCCCAATACTCTTTCGTCAATAGTTGATTGAAGGACCAGATGAGCACACACTCTCTTTAGCCAGAAAAGAAATCCGTCGCACGCTAGAGGAAGCTACTGCTATGGCTCTTGAGCATGAAGA
The DNA here is from genome assembly GCF_006535985.1 of Synchytrium microbalum. Classification (NCBI taxonomy): domain Eukaryota; kingdom Fungi; phylum Chytridiomycota; class Chytridiomycetes; order Synchytriales; family Synchytriaceae; genus Synchytrium; species Synchytrium microbalum. The sequence continues at coordinate 3,354 of NW_022158392.1, read as the reverse complement.
AAAGGATCCACAACGTGGTAAATTCCGTATCACGTTTTGAAATGCAATAAACATGTAATCTTGATTTCTCCTTTGCACGCACACATGAACAGATGCAATACACTTCTTACCTTATTCAAAACTATTGAGAGGTTTTATTTTGTTAGTGGTTCTTCAATGGCTGGTTTTGGAATGCTCGTTGAGGACAGAGTATTCGTTTCTGCTCATTGGCACGAAACGTGTTGTTGTTGCTTCGGGTTCCTAGTATTCGTCTGTTAATTGTTCCATCTTATAGAATCCCGTTCTGGGAAGGGCAGTATCAACTTTGCTGAAAGACTGTGCTGAACTTCTAAGACGTTCAAACACCAAGTTATACACTAATTCCGTTTATTTCAGGTAGTGAATACGATATTGACAACAAGTAAACATTGATATCCTGCTACTCCGTGCTGCTAAATCCTGATACTATTTACATTGGTAGATTTTCATCACTTGTTGGCTCGGGCCATGTGACGTTTGGCATCAGCCTTCATCTCCTGCTCTGACAAGACTTGGTCATCCGATGCAGCCAAGTCAGCTACTGATGCTGAAGCTTGGCTCAAGAAGTAGTGCAAGTTGCGCCAGTTTACTCTGTCGCCACGAGCATTTGATTTTAGGTATGCCCAGATCTGTGTGCATAGGAGAACAAGTTAGATTCAAGATTCCAGGAAACTCGAGTCTTTTGGGATTCATCACGATTTCAAGGAACTCAAGGTGTTTGAACTTGACATCACTTACTTCATCACGGAACTTGATTTCACTGACATTTGGTTCTGCTGATGATCCTTCAGAGCTGTCATGAGTTGCACGAGCAGATAAAGATCGAGCTCGAACTGCTTTTGGATTGTTGGACTCCTTGGCTGATCGTTTGACGCTGCTGTATGTAGTGTGTTATTCAAATCCGTACCAAATACAAATCCGTTCAAGCTTACTCTGGAGTTCCTTCAGGACTGTATGAAACTTTGTCAGATCGTGATTGTCTAGCCTTCTTGATGACTGGTTTTGGGACGAATTCACCAGCATCACTAGTACGACTTCGTTTTACAGATGCTGTTGCCTTCATTGAATCGTCTAAAAACATGATTTCAAACTACTAAACGTAATTAAAGTAAGATACGATAAAAGCAAACAGTGACTTACTGAAATATTTGAACAAACTTTCTTCCCAATTAACATCAGCATCGAGATTCTCAGACTTGTAAAACTCAATCAAATTCTTGGATCGGGTATAAGAGCTCCAATCAAGCAATGTGCATAGTTTTTCATGACAATATGGGCAGAGATGTAAGACAATGTGAGTGCGACCAGGGTTGAGAATACATTCGTATTCAGCGCATGTTCGCATTTTCAAGTATTGTGTGGCGAGAGTTTCAGCAATAGACTAAAAAATTGAACGTAAATATGGAATTGTGAGTATATAGTGACGTATCGCGATGAAAAAATTTAATCAAAATTCGAAAATGACTCACTTTCATCCCAACTCGTAAATCAACATCAGCGGCCAATTTGACTTTGAGAGACGGAATACTGTTGGAATCAAAATATGTATCAATTTAGCCATGATTTTACAAATCAACACGCCGAAAACCTCTATGTTTTTGCGACCCACCTTGTGTTTTCACCTTCTGTAACAAGCTTCAAACCCGGAAAAAAAATCTTGACAAAGATTCCGATTGAAGCCGCCTTGTCTTCTGTCATCTAATTTCCACGAATCAACTTCAAGCGTTAGTAAAAACCCCAATTTCGCAATCTGCACGTGACGCACGGAAACATTAACCAGCTCGATAGGCCGACTCAAATTGACACGGGACGCCAATTGAAGATATTCTTCCAAGTAGAGGAACTTTGGTTTCTCGTTGTTTTCCAAGTAGTCTTCAAATCGTTTACGAAATTCACCAGTGCTGAGTCGTTTGAAGAGTGTTGATGGTCCTTTCATGACCAGCATCAATTCCTGTCAACATCACTCAGTTATAGTTTTGGATATGCAAAATTCGGGATAATAGTTTTGCCCGTACCTTGTCAACCCCAGTCTCACTAGTCATTTTTGATGGGGTTGAGGTGTGTGTGTATGGTGGTGGACGATGGCTGGGGGTGTGGATGTATGGTGTTCTGCTATCGGGCCTGCTTGCCACCGGTTTGAGTGAAATGAGAAAGGTTTTAAAAATGGTCATGGGGCCATTAGGGGTTTGCAATTCGCGCGAAAAGGGGTCACGCGCAGTCATCACATGTCAATAGGGAATACCCGGGAGGGCGATCAATGAGCTAGTAGAGTGCCAATACACTCTCTGATGCGCTTTTGCCTGTCCTGCGCCACGAAATGTTCAATTGTCGTTTTCAGCGGATTTTCAGACAATGGACGTATATGTGGACGTCGAGACACATCCTCGAGAATAGCTTGTACGTTGCCCATCGCTATTGGAGAGACATGGGTTGTGATCTTGTATTCCTCCGGGGGATTTAAGGACAATTTTTCTCTTTTTGTCCTTGTTCCATAGATCGCTTGCAAAGAGACTCCGATCGATAAAATTTTACATCGCCAGGTATCCACTCCATGTCTGTCGGGACTCCGAAGACGCACGCACCAGTTATGACTAATAGTGTGGGCAAGTGGACGTTATTCGAAATAAGATTCTAATTTTTCGTTGTACTCTAACATATGAGGATGTAATGGAATCAAATTGGCGTCAGTTGCCATTAGCTGCTATTGACGATTACTGCGAGAGTAAAGAACGCTCAGAGGATAATGGAAGTCGGCATCTTTGGGGATAGGGGTTAAAACACAAAGACACCCGTGCCTTGGTTTGATACCCGAGTCCTGAGCAGGTTGTTGGGACTCGGCCAATTGGACCAGAAAAGTGTTAGACCGCTAGCTTTGTCTCTGATGATAGAACAGTTCCGGTGAATCGAAGCTTTTGGCACCGGATAACAGCTTCAGTTCTTGTACAGACGCCGACGGATTGTGAACTATCGACCAAGTGTTGTGAACAGATAGTTATATATTGTAAACTGGTGCACTTACCTATCGACCAAGTGTTGTGAACAGATGGTCGAGTAGGTTTGGGTGTCACCATTACATAAGCGATGTACACATTACAATATATATACGTGACTCATTCACACACACTAACACCCCCTCTCGACATCATTTTAATCCAATACCATATCCACAAAACACGTGTTTATCCTTTGGCACACCTTTTGTCAAAAAATCAGCCAACATAAGATTTGTACTACAAGCTGTCAGCGTCACTTCACCACTATAAATAGCTTGCCTAATAAAATGATGTCGTATGTCGATATGTTTCGTTCTAGCGTTGATGACGTTTTCATTTGCTA